>NC_081552.1:254997740-255165240 GCF_963082655.1 Stomoxys calcitrans | reverse complement strand
ATTCTTCGTCAATTTGACTCAGATCGGTTCTGATTAGGATATAGCTGCCATATAGACCGATCCTCCGATTTAGGGTCATAGGCCCACAAAAGCCACATTTATTGTCCGCTTTTGCTAAAATTTGGAACAGCAAGTTGCCTTAGGCCCTTCGACATCTTTCTTCAATTTGGCCCAGATTGGTTCAGATTTGGATATAGCTGCCATATTGACCGATCTCTCGATTTAAGGTTTTGGGCCCATAAAAGGCGTATTTATTGTTCGATGTCGCCGAAATTTGAGACAGTGAGTTGTATTAGGCCCTTCGACATCTTTCATCCATTTGGCCCAGATCGGTTCAGATTTGGATATAGCTGCCATAAAGACCGATTTTTTTTAAGTTTTGGGGCCCCAAAAGGCGCATTTATTGTCCAAAGTCGCCGAAATTTGGGACAGTGTGTTAGGTTAAGCCCTTCGACATTCTTCTTCAATTTCGCTCCGATCCGTCCAGATTTGGATATAGCTGCCAATATTGGCCGATCTCTTAATTTAAGGTTTTGGGGACATAAAAGTCCTATATCGCCGAAATTTGGGACAGTGAATTGTGTTAGGGTTTTCGACATCCGTGTTGTATATGGTTTAGATCGGTTTATTTTTAGGTATAGCAACTTAAAATACCAATATTTTGTTATACCTAATTGAACAATGACTTGTACTTATAAGTATTTGGTCCAAATCGGAACATATTGGGTTGCCCAAAAAGTAATTGCGGATTTTTTAAAAGAAAGTAAATGCATTTTTAATAAAACTTAGAATGAACTTTAATCATATATACTTTTTTTACACTTTTTTTCTAAAGCAAGCTAAAAGTAACAGCTGATAACTGACAGAAGAAAGAATGCAATTATAGAGTCACATGCTGTGAACAAATTTGTCAACGCCGACTATATGAAAAATCCGCAATTACTTTGTGGGCAACCCAATATTTCGTTGTAGATGCTATGGGGCAAAAGGTATGCCTTTTTCACCAGATTTTTGCGAAAGGTGGTTTATATATATACCCGAGGTGGTGGGTATCCAAAGTTCGGGCCGGCCGAACTAAACGTCTTTTTACTTGTTATACCCTTCACCAAAGGATGGGGTAACATAGTTTCGTCATTCTGTTTGTAACACCTCAACTACTCTGATACCCATAAAGTATACATATTCTTGATCGTCATGTCATTTTAAGTCGATCTAGCCATGTCCGTCCGTCCGTCTTTCCGTCCGTCTGTCCATCCGTCTGTCCGTCCGTCTGTCCGTCCGTCTGTCCGTCCGTCTGTCCGTCCGTTCGTCTGTCCGTCCGTCTGTCCGTCCTTCTTTCCGTCCGTCTGTCTGTCTGTCCGTCCGTTTGTCCGTCCGTCCGTCTGTCTGTCTGTCCGTCCGTCCATCCGTCTGTCCGTTCGTTTGTCCGTTCGTCGGTCCGTTTGTCTGTCCGTTTGTCTGTCCGTCCGTCTGTCCATTCGTCTGTCCATCTGTCTGTCCGTCCGTCCGTCTGTCCGTCCATCTGTCTGTCCGTTGGTCTGTCCGTCCGTCCGTCTGTCCTTCTGTCTGTCCCAAATTGCGTCCGTCTGTCGGTCTGTCCATCCGTCTGTCGAAAGCATGCTAACTTTCGAAGGAGTAAGGCCAACCGCTTGAAATTTTGCACGAATACTTCTTATTAGTGTAGATCGGTTAGGATTGCAAATGGGTCATATCCATATTTTGTCCATATTTTGATACAGCTGCCCTACAAACCGATCTTGGATCTTGACTTCTTGAGTCACCAGAGGACGCAATTCTTATCCGATTTGGCTGAAATTGTGCACATTGCATTCTGTTATGACTACCCACAACTGTGATAAGTGCGGTCCAAATCAGTCTATATACTGGTATAGCTCCCATATAAACCGATCTCTTGATTTGACTTCTTAAACCCCTACATGCCGCTATTTTTATCCGATTTGGCTTAAATTTTGCACATAGTGTTCTACTGTGACTAACGATTGTGCCGAGAAAGGTCCCAATCGGCCTATAACCTGATATAGCTCCGATATAAAACCGATCTCCCGATTTGACTTCTTGAGCCCTTACAAGCCTTATATCGGACTATATCTTGATATAGCCTCCATATAGACCCATCTGCTGATTTAGGGTCTTAGGCCCATAAAATCCACATTTATTATCAGATTTTGGTGAAATTTCACACAGTGTCTTATGTTAGGCTTTTCGATATCCGTGACAAATATGTTGTTCTACAAAATTGAACAAGTCCTTGCCGAATTTGGTCCAAATCGGACCATATTTGGATCTAACTATTATGGGTGCATAAATAATGAATTTTTCACCGGATTATGACGAAAGGTGGTTTACATATACACCCGTTGTGGTGGGTATCTAAAGTTTGCCACGGCCAAACTTAATGCCTTTTTACATGTTTTCCAGTGCTCAACCACCAATTTTCATCAGATATTCAATCAGTTGTCATGTCTCATTCACCATTAAATCCTTAGCCTCAACTTTGATCATCAGCATTGCATTGAAACCAACGAGACGACAATTATGAAGATTTCTTTCATCAAATAAACCAAAGCAATTTATGGGATAAAAGTACTTTTTAGAACAAAGGAAATCATTATAAAATGCAATCAGCAAATAATAAATATTTGAGCCGTACAAATACCTATGGCAGAATCTTTTCATTTATTAATATCCTATCGTTGATGATACGAATCGTTAGAGGGAAGATACGCAAAGAAATATTTCCCATGACAAGCACTGGCACATTGCATACCATTTCATATGAGATTACTTATTCAAGGATTCCAGTGCTCTCCCTCACTTGGGGGAATTGTGAATTGCAGTTTTAATATGATTGGGCTTTTTTCTGATTGCAGCAGGAAAAAGGCTATAATAATATTTTCTGTGAAAAGAGAGAGGAGAATTTGTGACAAGCTAAATCAAATAGTTTCAATTTTATACTTTGTAGTGCAACTGGTTAAAAGACAGGTGGTGGAAAAAAGTTCACGGGTCGAACATTTATTTTATTTTGCAAAATAATCGCGACGCCACTTCTTTGCTGCTCAGTGGGATCCATAGTTACGATAAAAAGAATATCGATGTGGATATCGAATTCGTTTTCTACTCTTATTGGGTTGCCCAAAAAGTAATTGCGGATTTTTCCTATAGTCGGCGTTGACAAATTTTTTCACAGCTTGTGACTCTGTAATTCCATTCTTTCTTCTGTCAGTTATCAGCTGTTACTTTTAGCTTGCTTTAAAAAAAAAAGTGTAAAAAAGTATATTTGATTAAAGTTCATTCTAAGTTTTATTAAAAATTCATTTACTTTCTTTTAAAAAATCCGCAATTACTTTTTGGGCAGCCCAAAAAATACCTTTCGTGTGAGTCCGATATTGTCATAGTGGGTCAATTAACCTCTTTGGCGTATTTTTAGGAGGAAAATCGCCAATTTTAATGTCATATTCGAATGCGAATTTTAATCATATTCGAAATCTACTCCCAAATGCCTTTCATTTGAGTCTCGTATAACCATGGTCGGCTAATATTAATTTTAATTTTTTATACCATATTTGTAATCTAATGCCGAATAATTTTCATTTGAGTCCCATATTGATAGGAACGTCGAATATATCTGTTTAGAGGAGTTTTGGGGTTTGGGGGCCCGCTGGGTACTGAACCAAAATTTTAAAACGCTATTCGTTTTCTGAACCCGGCCGATACGGGATGACTATGAGCACCACACAGGCTGGAACTTTGAGCTCCGACTTGTGTGGTGCCCATCGTTATCACGGGAAGCTTAGCTGAAAGCTACCGGGCTGCGGATGGTGGAAAGCTCCATTTTTATGCGGAGTAGCTGCAAATGCGGCCGCGGGCAGTCAGCGATTTTCGAGAGGAGAGTCTCAGTGAGGAGTCAGGTGGCACTGGCTCTTAATTAAATACTGAGTGCCAATGATACTCGAGATGACAAGGCGAGTTATTGGCGCCTTCAAATAACCAATGGCCTGTTCCCAGGTTAGGGACGGCTGGGGGCGAGCGTCGGATCTTGGAGCAAGCGGCTCGCCACAACGAGGGATACATGTGCAATCCCACAAATCCCATGCGGTTGGGGCGCTGAGCCAGTAACAAGCCCCCGGAAAACTATGTGAACTAATATGAAAAACAAAGGTATAGTAACAAGTAAGAGCGTGCTAAGTTCGGCCTAGCCGAATCTTAAATACCCTCCACCATGGATCGCATTTGTCGAGTTCTATGTGCGGTATCTCTTTCCAAACAAACAAAGAATATCGAATAAGAACTGTTGGGCTATTGCAGCTATATCAAGTTATAGTCCGATTCGGACCATAAATGAATGCAGAAAATTGTAGAAGTCATTGTGTAATATTTCGGTTCAATCGGATAAGAATTGCGCCTTGTAGGGGCTCAAGAAGCAAAATCGGGAGATAGGTTTATATGGGAGCTGTATAAAGCTATTGATCGATTCAGACCATATTAGACGGGTATGTTGAAGGTCATGAGAGAAGCCGTTGTACATAATTTCTTCTAAATTAGATGAGAATTGTGCCCTCTAGAGGCTCAAGAAGTCAAGATCCCAAATCGGTTTATATGGCAGCTATATCAGGTTATATACCGATTTGCGTCATACTTAGCACAGTTGTTGGAAGTCATAACAAAACACCTCATGCAAAATTTCAGCCAAATCGGATGAGAATTGCGCGCTCTAGAGGCTCAAGAAGTCAAGATCTCAGATCGGTTTATAAGGCAGTTATATCAGATTATGCACCGATTTAGACCATACTTAGCACAGTTGTTGGAAGTGATACCAGTGATTCCAAGACGTACAAAATTTCAGTCAAATCGGATGAGAATTCCACCCTCTACAGGCTCAAGAAGCCCTCTTGAGGCTCAAGAAGCCAAGATCCCAGATCGGTTGGAAGTCATAACACAACACCTCATATAAAATGTCAGCCAAATCGGATAAGAATTGCGCGCTCTATGGGCTCAAGAAGTCAAGATCCATGATCGGTTTATATGACTGCTATACCAGATTATGAACCGATTTAAATCATACTTAACACAGTAGTTGGGAGTGACACCAAAACACAACGTGCAAAATTTCATGCAAATCGGACGAGAATTGCGCCCTCTAGAGGCTCAAGTAGCCAAAATCCCAGGTTAGTTGGAAGTCATACCAAAACACCACATGCAAAGTTGCAGCCAAATCGGATAGAATTGTGCTCCCCCCTAAAAGCTGAAGAAGTCAAGACCCCGATCGGTTTATATGGCAGCTATATCAGGTTATGCACCGATTCAGACCATACTTAGCACAGTTGTTGGATGTGATACCAAAACACCACGTGCAACATTTCAGCCAAATCGGATGAGAATTGCGCCCTCTAGATGCTCAAGAAGCCCTCTGGAGGCTCAAGAAGCCAAGATCCCAGATCGGTTGGAAGTCATAACAAACCAACTCATGTAAAATGTCAGCCAAATCGGATAAGAATTGCGCGCTCTATGGGCTCAAGAAGTCAAGACTGTCAAGATCAAAATATGAACCGATTTGGTCCATTTACAATCTCAACCGACATACACTAACAAAAAGTGTTTGTGCAAAATTTCAAGCGGCTAGCTTTACTCCTTCGAAAGTTAGCGTGCTTTCGGCAGACGGACGGACTGACGGACAGACGTGGCTAGATCGACTTATAATGATATGACGATCAAGAATATATTGGGTTGCCCAAAAAGTAATTGCGGATTTTTTAAAAAATAAATCGATTTTTATTTTTGGGCAACCCAATATATACTTTATGGGATCTCAGACGCCTATTTTGAGGTGTTACAAACAGAATGACAAAACTACAATAGTATACCCCCATCCTATATTGGAGGGTATAAAGATTCATTCTTATATTTCTTATTTATCTGACTCTGTAGATTTTGCTACATCTTAAAACAGTTTTTCGAAAACAGAGATTCTTTACAGTATGTTTAAGCTGTTTAAGGGTCCATCTCAGATAAGGGACATAACTTTTTCAAAAACTCCGAGAATACACGCATTAATGAAAAGATACTTTTTAGTTCAGTGATCATGTCATAATAATTGTTCTGATACTGTACAGGCTTTCTGGCACAACAAAATTTCGATAAACAAAACGCCCACATTTGCATCAATAAGTAAGTAAATTGTACAAAAGCAAGGTCCCACCACACTCTGCCAAACACACATACACAGCCAGACAAACATTCGCAGACAACCAAACAAGCGCCTGTAAATATAAATCTAAGCAAATGTCAGCTTGAGTGTGTGTGTGTAATTGTTGGTTTGTAAATTAGTATACAAATAAAATATATCTACAGCTGATATTGAAGACGACCAAGCGAGAAAGACGGCACAAGCGAAAGACCAAAATCATATAAAAAGCAAATCATACAATTCTATCAAAAATGCCAAAAATATAACCCGTCACCCTCTTACAGCATTATCATCTCTCTTGCTAAGGTCCAAAGAAAAAATGGCATAGATAGACACACACACACACACCCAAACACAGAGGAGCGGAGTATGGACGTATCTCTGACTTTGACTAACGGCTTAAGTTAAACCGAAAACCCTAAAGAGCCACCCAAAAAACACCATAAGACGAAGACGAAGGAGGACCACCACAAGCCACCTTCGCTTTCAAATACACAGACGTAGTAGAAATTTATAGGGAACCGGAAGGAAGGCTATCAAATGAAACATCAACGCAAAACGTCTACTAAACGAATGACGAACAACGACTTTCAATATCCACAACTCAAGCAAGGCAGGGCCCATAGACTACGACGAACCTTCCAACACTATTTAACGACTCAAGTCAGATTTAAGTACACACTCGCAACGTCTCTTTCACTGGAGTCTTGTTCTCCTTCCCGCCGATGCTCGCTGTCGTTTTACATCGTTCTGAGGCTTTGTTGTGGACGAAAATAAATAAAGCCCAAATAAAAACAGACTGTTTAAATTTTAAACAAGCTGTGAAACATTCACTGCAGCTTTACTGCCAAAACAAAAATGGAAACAAACAAAAACAACGCTAAAGCAAAAAAAAACAGCAAACACACACAAGTACACCTTAGGGTGACGACTTTTTGATATTTCATAGCCACCACCGAAAGATGGGCGTACATTCACTTTGTCATTCCGTTTACAACACATCGAATTATCCATTTCCGACCCTATAAAGCATAAAACGATCTAGCCATGTCTGTCCGTCCGTTTGATGAAATCACTCTACAGTCTTTAAAAATAGAGATATTGAGCTGAAACTTTGTACAGATTCTTTTTTTTTCGTCCATAAGCAGGTTAAGTCTGAAAATGGACTATATGGGACTATATCTTGATATAGCCCCCATATAGGCCGATCCGTCGATTTAGGGTCTTAGGCCCATAAAAGCCGCATTTTTTATCCGATTTTGCTGAAATTTGGGACAATTAGATGTGTTAGGTCCTTCGACATCTTTGTGCAACTTGGCCCAGATAGGTCTAGATTTGTACATGGCTGCCACATAGACCGATCCTCCGATTTAGGGTCTGAGGACCATGAAAGGCGCTTTATTTTACTTTAATTGGCTATGACAGAATATTTGTTCCACTAGCCGAACGTAGAATAGCGTTCCAAGCGCCTCGATCTTCTGCGCTCATTCTAAAATCTCTGACACCAAGTTGTTGAGGAGTCTCCCACAACTTGATCTTTCCATCGGGCTTTTGGTCTTCCCGGTTTGCGTGTACCACCGTGTTTGCCTTCAAAAGACTTCTTTGCTGGAGCTTCTTCATCCATTCCGACAACATGACCTAGCCAACGCAGACGTTGTATTTTAATGCGTATAACTATGCTATCGTCGTCATACAGCTCGTGGTTCTACGTCGCCTGTATTCTCCGTTAACGCAAACTGGTCCATATATTTTACGAAGAATCTTTCTCTCATTCCAAGCACTGCCTCATCCGCTTTCACAAGTACCCATGCTTCAGAACCATATAACAGCACGGGTAGTATCAGTGTCTTGTATAGTGTAATCTTCGTCTGTCGAAAAGGTGGCCTTGTTTCTAAACTGCTTACTTAGTCCAAAGTAGCATCTGTTTGCCAGTATTATTCTTCGCTTTATCGCAAAACTGGTGTCATTCGTTTCGGTTACGGCGGTGCCGAGGTAGATAAAGTTACTGACTATCTCATAGTTGTGGTTCCCAACTTTCTCCATTTTCTATATCTGCTCGGTTGTACAGGCCGTTTTGGGAATGGAAACCATCCATTTCGTCTTATCTCCATTTACTGCCAGACCCATTTTCACTGATTCACTTTCGATTCTTTCAAAGGCTGCAGTTACTACTTCCGGTGACCGACCTATGATATCGATATCGTCGGCATGGGCGAGTAGCATGTGCTCTCTTGTGATTAGTGTGCCATCTCTATTCACATCTGCAACTCGTATAATCTTCTCCAACAGGATATTAAAGAGATCACACGATAGGCTGTCTCCTTGTCTGAAACCTCGTTTGGTATTAAATGGTTCGGAGAGATTCTTTCCTATTCTTACTGAGGAACGCGTATCAGCAAGTGTCATCCTGCAGAGTCTTATTAATTCTTCAGGGATACCAAACTCAGACATGGCTTGAAATACCTTTGAACGTAAAGGAGTATCGAAGGCGGCTTTGTACTCAACAAAGAGGTGGTAGGTGTTAATTTGTCCTTCTCGGGTCTTTTCCAGGATTTGGCGCAGTGTGAATATCTGGTATAGGATGAATTTACCAGGTCCAAAGCCGCATTGATAGGGCCCAATCATCTCATTGACTTTAGGTTTTAATCTTTCACACAGTACGCTCGAGAGTATCTTGTATGCGATGGGGAGGAGACTTATTCATCTGTAGTTGGCACATTGCGTCTTGTCTCCTTTCTTGTGTACGGGACATAGTATGCTGAGGTTCCAATCATCGGGTATGCGTTCTTCTAGCCAGATTGCGTAGATAAGCTGATGCATACGCCTTTTCAGCGAGTCGCCTCCGGTCTTAAATAGTTCAGCGGTAACCCGTCCTCTTCGCCGCCAACATCGGACACTAGCAGTTGGGTAAAATGTTCTTTCCATATCCTCAGCATATTGTCTGTGTCAGTTACCAGATTTCCTTCTTTGTCTCTGCAGGAGGATCTGCTTGCACCAAAGCCATCGGTTTGGTATTTAATTCTTTGGTAAAAGGCGCATTAATTGTCCAATTTTGTCAACATTTGGGACAGTTAGTTGTGTTATGCCTGTGGATAGAGGAATATCAATTTGGCCCAGATTGGTCCAGATTTGGATATAGCTGCCACATAGGCCGATCTCTCGATTTAAGGTTTTGGGGCCTTAAAAGGCGCATTTATTATCCAATTTTGCTGAAAATTGGGACAGTGAGTTGTGTTAATCCCTTCGACATCCTTCTTCAATTTGATCCTGATCGGTTCAGATTTGCATATAGCTGCCATATAGACCGATCTCTCGATTTAATGTTTTGGGGCTATAAGAGGCACATTTATAGTCCGATGACGCTGAAATTTGGGGCAGTGAGTTGTGCTGGGTCCTTCGACATCCTTCTTCAATTTGGCCCAGATCGGTGAAGATTTAAATATAGCTGCCATATAGACCGAACCTTCGGTTTTAGGTTTTGGGGCCATAAAGGGCGCATTTATTGTCCGACTTCGCCGAAATTAGGTACAGTGAGTTGCGTTAAGCCCTTCCTCATCCTTCTTTTATTTGGCTCAGATCGGTCCATATTAGGGTATAGCTGCCATATAGACCGATATCTCGATTTAAAGTCTTGGCCCCATAAAAGGCGCATTTATAACCCGATTTCACTGAAATTTGACACAGTGATTTATGTTAGGCTTTTCGAAATTCGTGTCGTATGTGGTTCAGATCGGTTTGTTTTTAGAAATAGGTACTAAAAAACCAATATTTTGTTATTCACTATTGATCAATGACTTGCACTTATTAGTATTTGGTCTAAATCGGAACATATTTCGATATAGCTGCTAAGGGGCATAAGGTATGCATTTTTCACCGGATTTTGACGAATGGTGGTTTACATATATACCCGAGGTGGTGGGTATCCAAAGATTTAAGATTTAAAGAAAACTGACGAAAAATGATTGTGGTTGAAAACTAATGAACACTAAAAAGTTTGTTCTAAATTGTCCTTTAGCTTTTTCTTATAGCCACTCTGTTTATATTCAATTTAGGTTAGTAAAGTAAAGGGCATTTTTATTGATGTATGTTTTTTCGTTGGCTACCTGTTGGGAATGATTTTTGTACAAAAACCACTTTTATGAGGGGTCATTAATGTGGAATTTTTTGAAAATTTGCAATGTACACGTATATAGCCACCGTAAAATAAAATGCGCCCATTCATAAATACCTGTGAGTAAAATATTGAAAAATACATAGTGTATATGGGTGATCATTGATCGATTTGTGTCACTCAACAAGTTTAGAAAAATCGGAATGACGGCAAGGCATTTCCGTTGAAGTTATTGAACAAAACTTCCATTCACAATAGCACTTTTAACAAGGAGAAGAACAAGGAAACGTGGACAAAAAACCTAACCCAGTTTCAAGAACCATCAATAAAAACGTATGGATGTGCAAAGAAGATGAGAACTTCTATAAACTACAAGTTGAGGACAAAGGCCACTTTGGCTTTTCCTATGGCAAACCTGCTGCTGCCAATACCATACACCCATCCAAGCGAAATATGGCAATGGAAACGACACACTTACCAACTCAGCAATACTGGATTGTTCCGATAGTAGCACGGACTTATTTGACAACAGTACAGATAGTCCTTGGAAGGATTACATTGCAACTTCAACGAGAAAAAGGAAGCATTACCCAACACGCATAGCAAAATACCTTGTTACAAGCTCAAAGCATTCGTTCCACGGAGCAGTAACGGTGTGCCACCAGTTTTTCGCTGAGGGCATTGAAATCCCTTAAATTAGAAGATGGGAAAGCTCAAACAATCGCAGAAGGACTCAGACTCAGAACGAGTTAGATGAGTTCAACCTGTGAGGATCAATTGTGATGATTGGGTTCGATACAGCTGGCGTAAATACTGGCCAAAATACAGCCGTTTTAGTTCCACTGCAGCAAATGTTCAAAGAAAAATGTCATCCCGTAGCCAAATTTATCAGTTGCCAACACCTTTTGCTGGATCGAGTTGTCATGGATTATGAGCTAGACCGAATAGATCCGCAAATATGCGGTACTTCTTTGTGAAGAAATGAATTGATATGCAATTATGATGAATTGAAAGCAGAGTTCACAAATGGAAAAACTCAAATTAAAGAAACAGGCGACTGGAGAGACGACATGAAGTTTCTCCTTCACCTCAATCGGGTCTTCCGTCTCTTCACTGAGAGGAGTGAGTTTCCTTTTAAAAAGTTTAATCAGATCCCAAACATCTGCAATACGCGCTGGAACTCTCGTGCCATTCTAGCTCTTCTTGCGTTTATTCTGATGCCTTAAAACCGAAACAGGTTGCGTAAAATCTGTTCATTCATTTCTTACTGATCATTGAGTCAATTGTCATTTATTTTGCGCTGAAGATTTTGAAGAACTATCTGTAGTTCTGAATGAATACCCAAAAGATTTCATCGAATTCCAAATAAAAATTTCTAAACATTTGATACAGGGATATGAGGATGTAAAAAAGTCATCACCCTAGTACACATACCACCAGAACGAAGGAGAGACTTAGGCGCATATACACGCATACAGATCCAGGCACGAGTAAAAACAAAACGTGAGGTAAAGTCTCCATAGCGAAATTAAGAAAGTTTCCCATAAACACACACACGCACGCACGCCAAATCCCTATAGTCGGGAGCAAAATTAAAAATCTAAACTGCAAACTTAGGAAAACTAGACTGTCTTTGACTAGGCCCCTTACCAACTGGAAAAAGTGGTAAAAACTAAACAAGATAAAGTCTTAAAAGACTGATTGAATAGACCATTCTGGTTTGAATATCTACAAACAAACTGATTTGATCCATATACGAGACAGATGTCGAAAAGCCTAACATAAGTCACTGCGTCACTGTGATTTCACTGAAATTTGACACAAGCCTTTTATGGGGTCAAGAATTAAAATTGAGATATCGGTCTATATGGCAGCTTTATCCAAATCTGGAGCGATTTGGACCAAAATGTAGAAAAATGTCAAAGAGCCTAACACAACTCACTGTCCCAAATTTCGGCGAAATTGGACAATCAATGCGCCTTTTTTGCCCCCAAAACATTAAATCGGAAGATCGGTCTATATGGCAGCTATATCCAAATCTGGACCGATCTGAGCCAAATTGAATAAAGATGTCGAAGGGCCTAACACAACTCACTGTCCCAAATTTCAGCAAAATCGGATAATAAATGTGGCTTTTATGGACCTAACACCCTAAATCGGAGGATCGTTCTATATGGCAGCTATATCCAAATCTAGACCGATCTGGGCCAAATTGAAGAAGAAAGTCGGAGGGCCAAACAAAACTCACTGTCCCAAATTTCAGCAAAATCGGATAATAAATGTGGCTTTTATTGGCCTAAGTCCCTAGATCGGCGGATCGGTCTATATGGGGGCTATATCAAGATTTAGTCCGATATATCCCATCTTCGAACTAAACCTGCTTATGGACAAAAAAATAATCTGTGCAAAGTTTCAGCTCAATATCTCTTTCTTTAAAGACTGTAGCGTGATTTCACCAGACAGACGGACGGACATGTCTAGATCATCTTAGATTTTTACGCTGATCAAGAATATATATACTTTATAGGGTCGGAAATGGATATTTCGATGTGTTGCAAACGGAATGACAAAATGAATATACCCCCAGCCTTCGGTGGTGGGTATAAACATTTGTGTTTTTTCCATCAAGTTTAATTTATGCGTGATTTTTCGCTAAAGCTTATTACAGTTAAGCGGTTTTGACTGTATTCACATTTCGATTTCAGACTAGGTCACATGTTACAATTGGCGAAAACCGACCGATATTGGATTTAGTTCTGGCAAATCAAACAAAACCAGAATCCAAAGGTTCCTCAAACCCCCACAGAGTTGGCACTCCTACAAGTGGCTAAGTCATACTTGATATGTATATTGGAGTTTATAAAAAAGTCATCTTGTTTCAGCCAAATCGGATAAGAAGTGTTCCCTCTAGAAGCTCAAAGAACGAAAAAAAATCGGTATATATGGAAGCTGCATCATCTTCTGGAGGCCTCCTCTAACGCTTAACGTTTGCGTTCGAATTCTGACGAGAACATTAGAAAAATTTTAAACTCTAGTTAACCCCTCCTAATGCTGGTGACATTTCTTAGGCACTATGTCATGTAAATGACATAACAGCCATATAAAAACCTCACCCCAAAGAGGTGTGGCTTTGGGGCACGCCGTTCTGACTCAGCTATAAAAAAAGGTCACTTTGACTTTGCTCAAAATTGAATAGCACAGCGCTCATTGATATGTAAGAAGTTCGCCCCATTCCTGAATGGAAATTTGCATTCGGATCATCCATGGCATGGATGTTGGAAGTCATAACAGAAGTCTCTGTGCCAAATTTCATCCAAATCGGAAAGAAACGAAAAACTCACATCGAGAGATAGGTTTATGAGAGTTAAACATGGACCTCCATTAGAAAATTTTCTTTCTTCAAATAAATTTGTTATAATTTTTAGCTGAATCTATAATCATACACTTATGTACATCACTGTACATAAATACGCAGTAAACGAAAAGAGGTCACATTACTGTGCTGCTGTCTGCCAGGCAGCCTGCCTTCGAGCCTTGTTGAGACTTTGAACATACTACAATAGGAGCAGCAGTAATAACAACAACCACGACGAGCATAAAGAGCCAAGCGCACACACACACACACACATACAAACTGATAGTATTCGGTAGTACCACTGAATGCTCCTCCCCAGCTTCAAGAGCAACCGACAAACAGACAGACAGACAGACACACATCCAGAGGAACTGATGGCAGGACAAGGGGACAGACGGACAGATTCTGTTTATATTTGCAATTTCTATACAGAGCAGAAGAGAAATTCTGAAAATATGCCACCTACACGAAGTGAATATGCAAAGTTGGAATATTGTTGTGTGCGTGATTGTGTTGTGGCATAAGCATACACATACATACACTCACGCACATAGGCGTACGTATACATCCATACATACACATACTTGGTTACATTTATACAATTTTAAAAATTCATTTTTATGGTGATTTGTACTTTGCGATAAGCAAATGAGGATAATATTAATGTTAAGTAATTAGTTTGTCGATGGTAAACCAGAAGGGAGCATGGAGGAAGTCATCATCATCGTCGCTGTCGTTTCTGTGCAGTCATGTTGGCTCCAGTGCTTTGGCTGGATTTCCATTAACCATGGCCATTCATTAACAACAAATACCACTATCCAAGACCATCACCATTACCACCATCGTCCCATTTCCACCAATACGCAGAACATAACCATCATCGTCGTCATCGTCAAAACCATTGCCATCGCCTTCGTCAATGTTCCAATCAAAGTGAATATCCGACAATCCTTCAATTTCATCTTAAGGTGGTCAACCATGGGATTTACACTTGTCAAGATTTTTGATGACTTAGTTTATCATCCATTTGATGGTTATTGATGGTGACTTCTTTTGGTGTTTTCCGTTCCGTTTTTCCTTCTTCCACCTTAGTTTTTCGTCTCACTTTTTCCCGAGGCGTATAAAAATGTCCAAAAACACTAATCAGGTGTTCATTTAAAGTGTCAGGTTAACACTATGGGCCAACACGCAAGTCTCCGCTGTCATGGCAAAAGATAAACAATTAAAAAAATTTATGGACTTGATAAATTTCCATCCAACAACAACGACAACAACAACAACACAATGTCACAAATCACACAAATGTTCAATTTTATTGTTCGTTAATGAGTGCCTCATGATAAATGTGAGAACAATGTCTGAAAATGCCCCATTAAATCACGTGAATTCATATTGGAGCTATGAGACAGCTTAACAAGAGATGGATTGATAAGTTTGATATTGTGGGAATCCTCTGAGATATTTATCAGGAAATTTGTTTTACCGCTTAATACTCCAGAAATCATGAATAAAGTCTATTCAAAACTCTAAGTGTCATAATAGTTAGGTTATGTTGAAAGAAGTGCGCATATATTAATCCGCCCTATGCCACTATGGACATACACCTAAGCCACTAATCGGCTTCGTGTGCGCTCTAAATAATAAACAAGTAAAAGCGTGCTAAGTTATATACGCTCCATCATAGATCGCATTTGTCGAGTTCTTCTCCCTGCATCTCTTCTTAGGCAAAAAAGGATATAAGAAAAGTTTTGCTCTGCTATTAAAATTGAAGACCTGTGTAATATGTCAGCCACTTTGAATAAGAATTGCGCCCTTTTGGGGCTCAAGAAGTAAAATAGAGAGATCGATTTATTTGGGAGCTGTATCGGGCTATAGACCGATTCAGACCATAATAAACACGTATGTTGATGATGGGAGAGGATTTGTCGTACAAAATTTCAGGCAAATTGGATAACAATTGCGACTTCTAAAGGCTCAAGAAGTCAAGATCCAAGATCGGTTTATATGGCATCTATATCGGGTTATGAACCGAATTGAACCTTATTTGACACAGTTGTTGGATATCATAACGAAACATGTCGTGCAAAATTTCATTCCAATCGGATAAGAATTGCGCCCTCTAGAAGCTCAAGAAGTCAAGTCCCCAGATCTGTTTATATGACAGCTATATCAGGTTATGAACCGATTTGAACCATACTTGGCACAGTTGTTGGATATCATAACAAAACACGTCGTGCAAAATTTCATTCCAATCGGATAAGAATTGCGCCCTCTAGAGGCTCAAGAAGTGAAGACCCAAGATCAGTTTATATGGCAGCTATATCAGGTTATGAACCGATTTGAACCATACTTGACACAGTTGTTGGATATAATAACAAAACACGTCTTGCGAATTTCATTCGAACCGAATAAGAATTGCGCACTGTAGAGGCTCAAGAAGTCAAGACCCAAGATCGGTTTTTATGACAGCAATATCAGGTTATGGACCGATTTGAACCATACTTGGCACAGTTGTTGGATATCATAACAAAACATGTTGTGCCAAATTTCATTCCAATCGGATGGGAATTGCGCACTCTAGAGGCTTAAGAAGTCAAGACCCAAGATCGGTTTATATGGCAGCTATATCAAAACATGGACCGATATGGCCCATTTACAATACCAACCGACCTACACTAATAAGAAGTATTTGTGCAAAATTTTAAGCAGCTGGCTTTACTCCTTCGGAAGTTAGCGTGCTTTCGACACACAGACGGACGGACGGACGGTCGGACGGAAGGACGGATGGACATGGCTAGATCGACATAAAATGTCGCGACGATCAAGAATATATATACTTTATGGGGTCTCAGACGAATATTTCGAGTAGTTATAAACAAAATGACGAAATTAGTATACCCCCCATCCTATGGTGGAGTGTATAAAAAGTAACCTCGAAAAAGAAAATCTAAGTTAGGAATTCCGTATTACCTACAAAATCCTTAATTGTTTTCCATGCCACGCCCCTATGTTGGTTCATGTCTGGTATTGTGTCTCCACCTAAGTGCGTCTGTTAGACGAGAAAGCCGAGCAATGACGAAGGAAATGCTCCAACGTCTCATCACCTTCCCCGTATGCTCTACACATGCTACCACTAGTCGCACCGATTTTTCATAAGTGAGCTCGTAGTCCTATGTGTCCCGTTATGATACCAAAAGCTATACTGACCTCCTTCTTACTTCCTTTCAATAATAGCATCATCCTCTCACGATCCGGATCACCCCATAGGATTTTCGCAGTCCTACCGACTATTTCGCAGATCCGCAGTGTTACATGCGCATTCGTTGCCCACGCCAACATGCAGGGGATGTCCCCTATTCATGCAGTGTGTTGCGTTGGCGAGAGAAAATTAGGAATTGGAGGGGGCAAGAGGATGTAGTGCTTATTGACATTTGTCTTAAATCTTTGGATGTCATAGTGGGTGGGAAAAACAATAGCCTGAAGTCGATTCCACAAACGTATGGTTCGGGCGAAATATAAATTCTCTCAAACGGGTGTGAGTTCCTAGAAAGTCCAGAATCCCTGACATACATTCTTACATCAGGAATAAGAAGACGAATGTCAGACAAACACACACCATGAAAGTACCGATAGAACAGCGCCAAACAACCCACATTGCAACGATGTTCAAGGGAGACAATGGAATTCGATACCCCACTGTCCCCAATCACCGCCATCGCTTTCCTCTGTACACGGTCCAGTAGCTCCATGGATGATTTTGAAGTTCCAGCCTATACATATGAGTTGTACTCCATTTTCGGCCTTATGAAAGTGGTGTTGATGTTACAAAGATCAGACGGAGTGAAGTAATTCTTACCCCGTTTAAGAAAGCCTAAACACTTGAATGCTTCTTTTGACACTTCAAATGCATGTTTAGCCCAACGGACATCACTTTTTATTGTATCATGCCCAGAACATCAAGAACTTCTGATTGCTCAACATCTACACTGTTGATAGACAAATATGATCAGCGAATCGTTTGTGTGACAACAAGCCGCACTGAGTCTTCCGTGCATTAAAATCTACTCGATTCATTTGACCCCACTCAGAATTGGGCAGCAAATTCTGGGAGAGTGTATCGTCCATAACTCGCCTCTTGTACTCAATCTCTCGAAAACTCGGCCTATGGTCGAATGAGTACGAATGACAGAGATTACTGTCATCCGCAAATGAGTAGATCCGATTCGATGCCTGACCCAACAGAACGTTGATGAAAATAAGAAAAAGAGAAGTATTAAGAACAGAGCCCTGGGGTACACCTGCGATCAATTTATGCTCATTGGATGAGAACCCATCTATAACGACTCGAATAGTGCGATCTCCGAGAAAGCTGGAAATAAATCCAACAAGGCCATTACCGACACCAAATGCGACAAGCTTTGATAGTAGTACACCGTGCCAGACCCCATCAAATGCCAGAGTCACAACCTTACTCTCACCAAACTGGTGGATCGAGCGACTCCAACGTTCCGACAGAAGTTCCATGAGGTAGCCCGTAGAGCGATTTCTGCGGAACCCATACTGTTGGTAGCTAAGAAGGTCATTAGACTCTAAATATTCCACAAGATGGTGATGAACCATGCTCTCCATGACCTTGGAGTGAGCGGAGCATATCGCTATTGGCCCACAATTTGCAGGGTTGTTTGCCTCACCTTTCTTGGGTATTGGCAGAACGTTCGCAACCTTCCAACGCGCCGGGAAGACTCACACACGGTAGGCAAGGTTGAAAAGGTATCGTAATGGACGAGCGAGCGTCAAAGAATACTTGCGTAAGACAAGTGTTGATATGCTATCCGAGCCCGGAGATTTATTTACGTCTAGATTCTCAAGAGCCCTTTTAACTACACGGGTTCGAAAAAATATTTGGATCATGACGCCAAATACATTTTTCGATTGAGGGGAGTGGTTGATTGCTCTCCAGCAGGGAAAAGTTCCCTGCTAATATATCAGCCAACTGGTTAGCCTTATCAACCGGGGCAGTGAACGTTTGATTATCCTTAACAAGAGTAGGGAATAGATGAAGAACTACCCTTTACTCTTTTCACGAACGACCATAAGCTTTTACTTCCTCGCATAGAAGCAAGAACCTTAGTACGCAGACGCTGTTCGTAATGAAATTTTTCGCGCCTAAGCACATAGGCACACGAAGATCTTGCATGCCTGCGCAGCAGTTCAGTAATGGCATTTTCATCCAAGTGCCAGTTCCAGCTCCCATATATATATTGCATCCGATATGATATTTAAGGCTTTAGAAGCCACAAATTTAGACCGATCTAAACAAGATTTAGCACGAGGTGTTTAATTTGACGTACCGTATCTGTCCGTTTGTCCGTCTGTATGTTGAAATCACGATACAGTCTCTCAAAATAGAGATATTGAGCTGAAACTATGCACAGATTATTTTTTTCTCCATAAGCCAGTTAAGTTCGAAGATGGTCTATAGCGGACTACATCTTGATATAGCCTCCATATAGACCGATTCGCCGATTTGGGGTCTTAGGCCAATAAAAGCCACATTTATTATCCGATGTTGCTGAAATTTGGGACAGTGAGTTATGTTAAGCCCTTCAACATCCATCGTCAATTTTGCCCAGATCGGTCCAGATTTCGATATAGCTGCCATATAGACCGATCCTCCGATTTAGGGTCTAAGGCCCATAAAAGCCACATTTATTATCCGATTTTGATGAAATTTGCGACAGTGAGTTGTGTTAAGCCTTTTAACATCCTTCGTCAATGTGGCCAAGATCGGTCCAGATTTGGATATATCTGCCATATAGACCGGTCCTCCGATTTAGGGTCTTAGGCCCGTAAAAGCCATATTAAATACACAATGTTGCTAAAATTTGGGACAGTGAGTTGCGTTAGGCCCTTCAACACTTTTCGTTAATTTGGCCCAGATCGGTCCAGATTTGGTTATAGATGCCATATAGACCGATCCTCCGATTTAGGATCTTAGGCCCATAAAAGCCACATTTACTATCTGATATTGATGAAATTTGGGACAGTGAGTTGTGTTAGGCCCTCCGGCATTCTTCGTCAATTTGGCTCAGATCGGTGCAGATTTGGATATAGCTTCCATATAGACCGATCCTCCGATTTATGGTTTTAGGCCCATAAAAGTCACATTTATTATCTGATTTTGGTGAAATTTGGGACAGTGACTTGTCTTACGCCCTTCTACATCTCTCTTTGATTTGGCTCAGATCGGTCTAGATTTAGATATAGCAGCCATATAGACCGATTTCTCGATTTAAGACTTTGGGCCCATGTAAGGCGCATTTTTTGTCCGATATCGCCGAAATTTTGGGACAGTGAGTTAAGTTAAGCCCCCTGACATACTTCTTCATTTTGGCCCAGACCGGTCCGGATTTGGATATAGCTGCCATATAGACCGATCTCTCGGTTTTAGGTTTTGTGGCCACAAAAGGCTCATTTATTGTCCGATATCGCTGAAATTTGAGACAGTGAGTTGTGTTAGGCTCTTCGACGTTCTTCTTCAGATTGGTCGAGATTTCAATATAGCTATCATATAGACCGATGTCTCGATTTAACATTTTGGGTCCTTAAAAGGTGCATATATTGTCCGATTTCGCCAAAATTTGGCTTAGGCTTGTTAAGGTTTTCGACATTTTTCTGCAATTTGGCCCAAATCGGCCCAGATTCGGATACAGCTGCCATGTAGACCGATATCTCGATTCAAAGTCTTGGCCCCATAAAAGGCGCATTTTTAATCCGATGTCACTGAAATTTGACACAGTGACTTATGTTAGGCTTTTCGACATCCGTGTCGTATATGGTTCCGATTGGTTTATTTTTAGATATAGCTACTAAAATGACAAAGATTTTGTTATACACAATTGAACAATGACTTGAACTTGTTAGTATTTGGTCCAAATCGGAACATATTGGGTTGCCCAAAAAGTAATTGCGAATTTTTTAAAAGAAAGTAAATGCATTTTTAATAAAACTTAGAATGAACTTTAATCAAATATACTGACAGAAGAAAGAATACAATTCCAGAGTCACAAGCTGTGAAAAAATTTGTCAACGCCGACAATATGAAAAATCCGCAATTACTTTCTGGGCAACCCAATATTTCGATATAAAAAATTTTTTCATCGGTGGTTTTCCCCTCCTAATGCTGGCAACATTTGTGAGGTACTATGTCATATAAAACTTCTCTCCAAAGAGGTGTCGTACTGTGACACGCCGTTCGGATTCGGCTACAAGAAGGAGGTCCCTTATCATTGAGCTTAAACTTGAAACGGACTGCACTCATTGATATGGAAGAAGTTTGCCCCTGTTCATGGGCAAAAAATTTGCTTTTTTTTTGTTTTTTTGCTATGGGACATAAGGTATGCAATTTTCACCGGATTTTGACGAAAGGTGGTTTACATATATACCCGAGGTGGTGGGTATCCAAAGTTCGGCCCGACCGAACCTAACGCCTGTAGTCACCGCCCGACTTTTGCCTTTCCTTACTGGTTTCATATACAATGTTTATCCATATGTCAATATTTCATAGGTGTGCAAAATCAAAGTCTAACTAGATTTGGAGATAAGTGTTATATTGGGTTGCCCAAAAAGTAATTGCGGATTTTTTAAAAGAAAGTAAATGCATTTTTAATAAAACTTAGAATGAACTTTAATCAAATATACTTTTTTTACACTTTTTTTCTAAAGCAAGCTAAAAGTAACAGCTGATAACTGACAGAAGAAAGAATGCAATTACAGAGTCACAAGCTGTGAAAAAATTTGTCAACGCCGACTATATGAAAAATCCGCAATTACTTTCTGGGCAACCCAATATATTAAAAGCAGCATGCATACTAGGTGGTGTAGGGTATTATATAGTCGGCCCTGCTCGACTTTTGCCTTTCCTTACTGGTTTTATAATGTGTATATTTGATTTAGATAACATAACATCAGTTTCAAATTTGTGATAAATCTACCAAAAAAATCCAGATGCTGTGGTCTCTCATAAATTTGCCTTATGTATGTTACATTACCTGCAGGAGAACACATTTATTTTCTTTTTTGTTAACATTGCCATTTTAAGGACCCTTTGGCAAGGTTTTAAAGCGTAATTCTCTAAATTACTGTTTCATAACGAAGTTTCATTTTTAGACCAATTCACAGAGATCACTTGACCTCTATATTGACAAAATAACATTCAAAGCTCCAGGAACAAAACATGCCAAAAATTTGTTTATTTACTATAAACACAAATTTGCTTTACATTATTATCATCATCATATACGTATATGGCATTCATGCAATGCTTAGTAAGGGAAATATGCTGCCACTGTCGCTGTCGCTGTCGGCTCCTCTATTAATGACGGACGGGGTAAATGGAGACATGTGTGCAAATAACCAAACAACAAACCAACCAAAAAAAAGGGCCTACGACACAGTCAAACATACACCCGCACAACACGCTCGGCAGCAATGGAAGGAGGGATGCGTGAAAGCAACGCATTCATCTGCGAGTAACAGACACAAAGGGAAACTGGCAATCACATGCACACAATTAACCACACACACACTCTCACACATAAAGATGGATACACATTCAAACGCACATACACAATTGTGCCACTCGATTAAATCTGAATTCGGTGAGTTTGCCAACATGTTCATGAGAGTGTGTTTGGCTAAGGCAGTGAGTAGTGTGTGTGTGTGTGTGCGAGAATTTATGCTCTCAAAGTGTTCCCTAGGTCTGCAAACTATAGTGAAGCCTCAACGCATTCGATACAAGTTGATTGAGTTAACAAAGCCAAAAAAGAGAGAGACCCAGTACAAACACACACACACACACACACACAGCTAGCTAGCACAACATAACCTACTGTGATAGGGCATGACAGCTTACGTCCTTCTTCTCAGGCCTTGCACACTTTGCCTTAGCTTGAAGGCGAAACATAAAAATATCCTTCTCGGAAAATTTCCCTCTCCTACCCACACCCTTGAAAGGGAGCCTTTGTGCTGCTGCAAAGTGTAGACACAACTTCAAACAGCTTGTCTTGAGCATACCTCTCAAAAGAGGCAGCGCGAGAGAAAACCGAAAGCTTTCACCAAGAGCTAGGCTGCGCAGGATTTCGCGAAAGACCCGAATGGCTTGGCGACAAAGTAAAAAATTTTCCAAACTCAAATGAAATTCTGGTCGCACCCTGAATTTCTTCGTGATGTAAGCTCTGGGGCAGTCGGTCTCTGTATACTCGCTTGTTTTTTACACCTATGGATTGTTCTTCAACTAAAACAGAATTAAAAGATCCAAAAAATTATATAGAGATTGTGTGAATCAGAAAAGAAATTTACCACAAAAAAAAAGAAAATTTATCTCAAATAGTTTTTAAGCAAAGCAAAAAAAAATTTGTATAAAAAACAACATACACATACCAGCCGAAAAGTAAAATTCTGAAAAATTAAAAATTAAGCGTTGCGAGACGCCAAAGGAAAAAAAAGTAATCCCCCAGCAATAAATGTGTATAGCAAAAGCCAAAGTGATTAAAGCAACGATTTAAATAGAGAAAATGTCAAACAATTTAAAAAGTATTTTTCCAGCTTAAGTGAAAGGAAAAAAATTGTAAACTTCGAGGAGAAAAGCCAAATATAACCAAAAAAAAAAGCAAGAAATCAAGGCGTAGCAAGGATATCGTGCCAACCACAATAAAGGATAATATCGCCTGCATGTATACTCCCGTCTATAGTATACACAGAGAGATTTTCGCTTTTGTCGTCGTCGTCGTTGTCGTTGACAAACAAAAGATAAAGAAAATCCAAAGTGAAAATAAGTGATTTAACGTGAATTTTGTGAATTTGTGACCAATTGAGCTGGAAAACATTTTGCACGCTTAAATCGTGCTAAAACGCATTCGCATCAAATGTGTCATATCAAACGCCAAGGAGAAGGATATTAAACGGAAATTGGTTTATGGCCATTGAATTTGTGGGCCACTCGCAGAAGAGTTTTCCTTTTGCCGTGTGAACAGTGTTTCGAATTCTTGTGTATTTGCCAGAGTTTAATACATACATATTCACACACACACACACACGCGCACACATTTTGTGTTCTGCATGGTACTTGGCTGCTTTGGGCTCAATGTGTGTTAGCTTGTGCGTGTGTGTGTGTGTGTGTGTTTGCCTGGCTCGGTCGGTTGGCCTGGTGCGTGCGCGTCTGGTTGGCTGTCTAAAACGCCAAAGTCATGCTGTTCCTTTGGCCCTGTGCTACTGCTCTTCTTCTTCTGCCTTCTGCCTTTTCGCATGCATGGATAAGAGTGTTCAAATACTGACACACATACACTCTCACGCACTCACTCACTTGCTCAACACGCTCTTTTATACACACATGAACAAATTTTTCGCTAAACGCACACAAGAAATAACAACAACAAAAACAACATAAAACGAAAACACCATAAAAAGGCTGAAACACACACACACACACAAATTTACATAAAACAAGGCAAGACCTTAAAGGCTAAATGTATAACTCAATGTATGTAGGTGTATATCTTTCCACACATATACGTACATGTATGTGTGTGTGTGTGTGAGTGACTTAGACAACAAACATTCGCCAGTGAAAATGCAAAAGCAAATGCCAAAGCTAAGGCAAAGCCTAAAACTAGGCCAACATTTTTCCCTCAACCACCTCACTCATATTTTTTTGGATTTTGGTTTTCGGTAAACAATACTTACATGATTTAGAGTAGATTGGCTAAAGGTTGTATATACAAACAGAAGGTGGCTGGTCGTTCGGTCAGCACTGCACAACTGTTGACGATACAAATAGACTGGAATTAATGGTTAACACAAAAGTGGAGGGAGCCGGAGGTTACTTGTAGCGGATTTCTGAAAAAGGATAATGATTTGTTTTATTTGTAAATAAAAATAAATACAATGTTTTCCTTGGTTCTCCAAGGAAACCGTCCACACCAAGGGCTGGTGTGGACTTTAAGATCGCTTTAATTTAGGTTTAATAGTTCAAAACTTTTGCCTAAAAAACCAAACATTTATTAATGAGTATTGACTGCTTACTTCAATAGGAGCCTTCAAAAAAATATTAGATTCTCCTTGGCCATGCCAACATTTTGCATGCCTCAGTGTCATATTTGTTCCTTAGCATACTGTTACATTTTCAAATCTTAATTTGATCTCAGAAGTATTAAGCAAGTCCATCTCCACCACTTGCGAAAGCTTTTGCAGCGCGCATAATGCTCCAACAAAGCAAAGCAATATAAAATTAGGAGAGGATCAAGAGGAAAGACAAAGACACATTTTATTTCGAATATTCAAATCAAAATTATTTCCAAATTTTAGAATAAAGTTTTTAATGCACAACAAAAAAAAATATTATAAATATTTACACACAAATTGGCCAATTTTCAAATTGGAGAAATGAAGAACCAAGAAACCATATTCACCTTCTTTGAAACCATATAATTATAATACGGTTTAATCGAAAATTTCCGCCTCACTAAAACTTGGTGGAAGGGATCATTAGTTTGTCTGTTATTTAATGCAATTAAGTTCGCTTAAGTGAAAGTTTCTTAACTGAAAATACCGCTAAACTAAAACAAGTAAAAAGGCGTTAAGTTCGGCCGAACTTTGGATACCCACCACCTCGGGTATATATGTAAACCACCACTCATCAAAATCCGGTGAAAATTGCATACCTTATGTCCCATAGCAGTTATATCGAAATATGTTCCGATTTGGACCAAACACTAATAAGTACCTTAGCAATATACAAAAATAAACCGATCTGAACCCAATACGACACGGTGAAATCGAATTATAAATGCGCCTTTTATGAGACCAAGACTTTAAATCAAGATATCGGTCTACATGGCAGCTATATTCAAATCCGGAACGATTTGGGCCAAGTTGCTGAAAAGTGTCGAAAAGCCTAAGACAAAGCACTGTCCCAAATTTCGGCAAAATCGGACAATAAATACGCCTCTTATGGGCCCAAAACCTTAAATAGAGATATCGGTCTACATGGCAGCGATGTCCAAATCTCGACCGATTTGGGCCACAATGAAGCAGGACGTCGAGGACACTAACTAAACTCATTGTCACAAATTTCAGCGATATCGGACGATAAATGCGACTTTTATGGCCCCAAAACCTAAAACCGAGAGATCGATCTATATGGCAGCTATATCCAAATCTGGACCGATCTGTGCCATATTGCAGAAGTATCTCAAAGGGCTTAACATAACTCACTGTCCCAAATTTCGGCGACATCGGACAACAAATACGCCTTTTATGGACTCAAAACCTTAAATCGAGAAATCGATCTATAAGGCAGCTATATCCAAATCCGAACCAATCAGGGCCAAATTATAGAAAGATGTCGAAGGGCCTAAGACAACACACTGTCCCGAATTTCAGCAAAATCGGATAATAAATGTGGCTTTTATGGGGCTAAGACCCTAAATCGGAGGATAGGTCTATATGACAGCTATATTCAATTCTGGACCGATCTAGGCCAAATTGGCGAAGGATATCGAAAGGCCCAACACAACTTACTTTAACAAATTTTGGCAAAATCGGATAATAAATGTGGCTTTTATGGGCCTAAGACCCTAAATCGGAAGATTGGTGTATATGGCAAACATATCCACATCTTAACCGATCTGGGTCAAGTTGACGAAGGATGTCGAAGGGCCTAACACTACTCACTGTAACAAAATTCATCAAAATCGGATAGTAAGTGTGCCTTTTATGGGCCTAAAACCCTAAATCGGAGGATCAGTCTATATGGCAGCTATAACCAAATCTCTACCGATCTAGGCCAAATTAACGAAGGATGTCAAAGGGCCTAACACAACTCACTGCCCCGAATTTCAGCAAAATCGGATAATAAATGAGGCTTTTATCGGCCTATGACCCTAAATCTGAGGATCGGTCTATATGGCAGCTATAACCAAATCTCTACCGATCTAGGCCAAATTGACGAAAGATGTCGAAGGGCCTAATACAACTCACTGTCCCAAATTTCAGCAAAATCGGATAATAAATGTGGCATTTATGGGTGTAAGACCCTAAATCGGCGGATCGGTCTATATGGGGGCTATATCATGATATATTCCGATATAGTCCATCTTTGAACTTAAGCTGCTTATGAACAAAAAAAGAGTCTGTGCAAAGTTTCAACTCAATTTCTACATTTTTAAAGACTGTAGCGTGATTTCAACAAACAGACGGACGGACATGTCTAGATCGTCTTAGATTTTTACGCTGATCAAGAATATATATACTTTATAGGGTCAGAAATGGATATTTCGATGTGTTGCAAACGGAATAAAAAAATGAATATACCCCCTCCTACGGTGGTGGGTGTAAACAATTGTACATCCCAAATTCCGTTTTTATATGGAAACTATCTGAAATTTTGAAAAGTCGCTTCATCAATAAAATTAGCAAAAATATTTTTATACCCACCACCATAGTTTGTAACACCTCGAAATATTCGTCTAAGACCTCTTGAAGTACCCACATTTTTGATCGTCTCGACGTTCTGAGTCGATCTAGCCATGTTCGTCCGTCCGAACGCTTAAAGCTAGCAGCTTGAAATTTTGCACAGATACTTGGTATTAATGTAGGTCGTTGGGGATTGCAAATGGACCATATCGGTTAAAATTTATGTATAGCTCCCATATAAACAGATATCCCGATTTGACTTCTTGAGTTCCTGGAAACAACAATTTTTGTCTTAATTGGCTGAAATTGTGCATGCAGTATTCTGTTATGATATCCAACATTTGTGTTAAGTACGGTTCAAATCGGTCTGTAAACTGATATAGCTCCTATATAAACCGTTCTCCCGATTTGACTCCTTGAGCCCTTACAAGCCGCAATTTTTGTCCGACTTGGCTGAAATTTTTCATGTAGTGTTTTGTCATGACTTCCAACAACTGTGCCAAATATGATCCGAATCGGTCTATAACTTGATATAGCTCCTATATAAACCGATCTCCTGACTTGACTTCTTGAGTCCTTACAAGCTGCAATTTTTGTCCGATTTGTCTGCGGTGTTCCGTTATGACTTCCAACAACTGTGCCAAGTATGGTTTAAATCGGTCTATAACCTGATATAGCTCCCATATATAACGATCTCCCGATTTGAGTTCTTGAGCCCATACAACCCACAATTTTTTTCCGATTTGGCTGAAATTTTGCATGTGGTGTTCCGTTTAGATTTCCAATAACTATATTAAGTACGGTTCGACTCGGTCTATAACCTGATATAGATCTCATATAAGCCGACCTCCCAATTTGGCTTCTTGAGCCCTTACAAGCCGTAATTTTTATCCGATTTGACCGAAATTTTGAGGTTCTGCGGTTCAAATCAGTCTACAACCTAATATAGCTCTCATGTAAGTCGGTCTCTCGATCGTTATTGCTCGGTTCCTAAAAGCTTTAGTTTTGCTGGTTTGGCAGAAGATTGGTATGTAAATACTAATTGGAAATTTTGCCCAAGAACATACCACTAAAGAATAGGGGCAAACTTCTCACATATCAATGAGTGCGGTCTAATTCAAGTTTTACGCTCAATGATAAGGGGCCTCCTTTTTATAGTCGAGTCCGAACGGCGTGCCTCTATGCGACACCTCTTACAAATGTTGCCAGCATTAGGAAATTTTTTTTCTGATGGTGTCGCCAGGATTCGAAACCAGGCGTTCAGCGTCATAGGCGGATATGCTAACCTCTGGTGGTGACCATGGTGATGGGTTTCGAAGATTGTGCCCGGCCGAACTTAGCACTTGTAATGTATTGGTTATAATTGTTTTTATACCCTCCATTATTGGATGGGGGTGTACTAATTTCGTCATTCTGTTTGTAACTACTCGAAATATTCGTCTGAGACCCCATAAAGTATATATTTCAGATCGTCGTAAAATTCTAAGACGATTTAACGATGTCCGTGTGTCTGTCCGTCCGTCTGTATCACTCTAGAGACTTAAAAAAATGAAATATTGAGCGTAAATTTGGCACAGATACGTCTTTTTGATGCACACTGGTTAAGTCTTTGAACGGGCTAAATCGGACCATATTTGGATATAGCTGCCATATAGACCGATCTCCCGATAAAGGGTCTAAAGCCATAGAAGCTTTATTTATTACCCGATTTCGCTGAAATTTGCAACAGTGGGTTATTTTTAGCCTCCTCATACCCGAACTTAATATGGTTCAAATCGGACTATATTTAGATATAGCTGCTATATAGACCGATCTGCCGATAAGAGGTCTGAGGCCAATAAAAGCTTTATTTATTACCCAATTTTGCTGAAATTTTAAACAGAGAGTAGGTTTAGACCTCTTTCCTGAATCGGGCAACTATATCCAAATATAGATCGATCTAAAACATATAGGACCCGTATATCGAAAAGCCTTCTTAGGTCACTTTGCCAAATTTCAGCGAAATCGGATAATAAATATATAGAACAGATATCGGAAAGCCTTACGTTGATGCTCGTGGCTGATTTTAGCAAAATCGGGTAACAAATGCTCCTTTTACGGGCCCAAGGCCTTAAATTGGGAGATCGGTGTATGTGGCAGCTATATCCGAAAAAAGACCAATCTCAACCATATAAAAAATGGATATCGTAAAGCCTTACGTAGATGCTTGTGACAAATTTCAGCGAAATCGGGTAATAAATGCGCCTTTTATGGGCCCAAGACGATAAATCCTGAAAATCAGTCTATATGGCAGCTTTATCCATATTTTGCACGATCTTGGCCATACTCAGTACGAATATCGAGGAGCCTTACGCAAAACGCAAAATATTAAATCAGAATGTCAATCTATATGGGGGCTATATCAAGATATCGACCGATATAACCCATCTTCGAACTAAACTTGCTTATGGACAAAAAGGAATCTGTGCAAAGTTTCAGCTAATTGTCTTTATTTTTAAGCCTGTGGCGCGATTGCGACAAACAGACAGACTGATGGACGGACAGACGAACGGACAAACCTGTGGACATGGCAAGATCGTCCTAAATTTTTACAATGATCGAGCACATACTTTATAGGGTCCGAAATGAATATTGCGATGTGTTACAAAGGGAATGACAAAACGAATATGCCCCCACCCTTCGGTTATGGGTATAATAAAAATGTCAATCCCTTAGCTAATTTTCCAGATATTACACTAGAAACCAAACCAAATTACTTAACAAGTAAAAGCGTGCTAAGTTCGGGCGGGCCGAATTTGGGTACCCACCACCATGGCTTCCGCTAAAAATGTATCTAATTAACCGAGTTTGTATTTGAATTGTTTATACCCTACACCACTCCTGTGGTACCCAAAAGGAAGAGAGATAGACCCATTGATAAATATACCGATCGGCTCAGAATCACTTTCTGACTCGATTTAGCTAAGTCCGACTGTCTGTCTGTCCGTCCATCTGTCTGTCCGTCTGTCCATGTTAATTTGTGTACAAACTACAGGTCGCAGTTTTCATTCGATCGTCTTTAAATTTGGTACAGGCATGTTTTTCGGCCTAGAGACGAAGCCTATTGAAATTGGAACAAATCGGTTCCGATTTGGATATAGCTCGTCCGATTTTCAGTAATAATGCAATAAAATGGTAATTTGTTCATCGATTCTCTCGATATTTGGCAGGAAGGATTTTTTTATGACTCTCGACATTACTGGTGAATTTCATAGAAATCGGCCCAGATTCAGATATAGCTGTCATATATGTATTTCGACAGATTTTCACCCCAAGAGCCACTGCAAGCGCATTGTTTGACCAATCTTGCCAAAATTTTGCACAATGCTTTCCTCGTTTTGGTCTCAAGAAGTCATATCGGGTTATCGATACTTAGGGAGCCCTATATCACCAACTCAGATAAGGCTAGGCACTGATGTTGTAAGTCATAAGATCGGGGTTTGAGCCAAGTTTTCGCCAAATCAGGTGAAAATTTAGGATTCTAAAGGCTCAAGAAGTCAAATCCGGGGATCGGTTTATATGGGGGCTATATATGTTTATAAACAGATTCAAACCATACTTGGCACGGAAGTTGGAACTCGTAACACATGTTTTAGTTCCAAATTTCAGCGAAATCGGATGAAGATTTAGGCTTCAAGGGGCTCAAGAAGCCAAATCGGAGCATCGGTTCATATGGGGCTATATCCAAATCTGAACCAAATTGGCACCTTTGCAATCCCCAACGACCTACGATCAATAAAAAGATTCTTTGCACGATTTCAAGCGGCTAGTTTAACGCCTTTCACAGCTATCGTGATTTCGACAGCCGGACGGTCTGACATGGCTAGTTATACTCAGAATGTCCAGACGATCCAGAGTATATATACTTTATGGGATCGCATATCAATATTTCGAGGTGTTACCGAGGTGTTATTGATGAATTCGGGCTATACCGGGTTTCGATGTAGAGGATCAAATCACAGTGCAAAATATCAGCCAAATCGGATACGAATTATATTTATAGCAGCTCAAGAAGTAAAATATGGAAATCGGTTTATTTGGGTGCTATATCTTGTTATGGTCAATACTTGGCATGAATGTTGTAGGTCATAGCAGAAGTCCAAACCAGATAGGAATTGCTCCCTATACTGGCTCAAGACAAACCAGATACGAATAGCGCCCTATAATGGCTCAAAACATACAATCGAGAGGTCACCTTTTATGGAAGCTATATATGAGAATCAACCGACTTGGTCCATTTTTTAATCCACAATGACCTATATCAAAAACAAATATCTGTGCAAAATTTCAGGCGAGCTGCTTTACTTGTTCAGATGCTTTCATGATTTCCACAGACGTACGGACTGAAATAGCCCCCATATGAACCAAACTTGGATAAGCTTTTCCCTATTTTGATATAGCTGCTATACAGATCGATCTCCCAATATAGGATCATGGTCTCTTAATTATAGGATAGGGATAGGATTTTGCTGAAATTTAGAACAGTCAGTTGAATAAGACACCCCTGGGCTCATAAAATACATATTAATTACTAAATTTCAGCGAAATTTAGAAAACTGTAGAGTCCACCATAGCTTAGAGGTTAGCATATCCGCTTATGAGCCTGATCGCCTGTGTTCGGGTCTTCCCGAGAACATCAAAAATATTTTTCAACGGTGATTATCCTCTTCTAACGCAGGCGATATTTGTGAGGTACTATGCCATTCAAAGCAGCCATATAAAAACTTTCTCCAAAGAGATGTTACTCTGAGGCTATTCGAAATCGGCTACAAAAAAGGTCCCTTATCATTGAGCTTAAACTTGAATCGCACAGCAATCATTGATGTATGGGCAAATTTTCAAATATCAGAATTTTTTTGTTTTATACGTTCTTATGACACTGGAACCAATTACAGTCGAAGTTGGGCCGTATTTCGAAACATGTAGTCATCATACAAAACTTTCTACTGATTTACTACTTTGGACTTTTAGAAAGCGTATTAATAACGCGATTTGGAACAGGTAGTGTTCTTAGACCTTTCGACACCCATGACCGAGCGATCGCAAATCCAATCAGTCCATTTGTATACCCACCACCGAAGGATGGGGTATATTCATTTTGTCAGTCCGTTTGCAACACATCGAAATATCCATTACCGACCCTATAAAGTACACATTCTTGATCAGCGTAAAAATCCAAGACCATCTAGCCATCTTCGTCTATCTGTCCCCCCGTCTGTCCGTCCGTCTGCCTGTTGAAATCACACTACAGTCTGTAAAAATAGAGATATTGAGCTGAAACTTCGCACAGATTCTTTCTTTGTCCATAAGCAGATTAAGTTCGAAGATGGGCTATATCGGACTATATCTTGATATAGCTTCCATATAGACCGGTCCGCCGATTAAGGTTCTTAGGCCCATGCTTAGGATAGGTTAGGTTGAAAAGAGGGTGCAGATATTAATTCGCCCCATGCCACTATGGACATAAACCTAAGCCAGTAATCGGCTTGTTATGGGCTCTAAAAACTATAAAGTAACCTCTAAAAAGAAAATTTTAAGTTAGGAATTCCGTGCTACTTACAAAATCCTTAATTGGTTTCAATACCACTCACCTAAGTTGGTTCATGTCTGATATTGTGTCTCCACCTAAGAACCGATATCTGTTGGACGCGAAAGCCGGGCAATGACAAAGGAAATGCTCCAACGTCTCATCATCTTCCCCGCACTCCCTACACCGATTTTACATAAGTGAGCTTGTAGTCCTATGTGTCCCGTTATGATTCCAATAGCTATACTGACTTCCTTCTTGATTACTTTCAGTAATAGACTCGGCTTCTCACGATCTGGATCCCCCCATAGGATTTTCGCAGTTCTACCGACTGTTTCGCTGTTTCACAATGTTGCATGCGCATTCGTCGCCCACTCCCTTAACTCGGACTGCGTCGACCCGAAGGCCTTCGGGTTAACCAAGTTTATTGACGACAATCATCTGGCCTTCACCGCCAAATCGTCTGCCCTTTCATTTCCCCTTACTCCGTTATGGCCCCGCACCCAAACGATGTGGATTTTGCCATCCTCAGAGAAGGCGTTAATCTCCTTCTTACACTGGAAGACTGTTCGTGACCTTACCGTCCTGGTTGTTATTGCCCTTATGACAATTTTACTGTCGGTAAAAATGTTCAGACTCGACGTCCTCGCGTTAGAACCACACCTCTTCACGCATTTCGTGATCAACCGCATCTCCGCCTGCAGGACCGTATTATGGTCAGGCAGTCTAAAACCGATCTCAGTCCCTAGGTTCTCAATGTAAACCCCCAGGCCCACTCTGTCCCCTAGCTTTGATCCATTCGTGTAACATGATCTTACAGATGGCAATACTAGGATTCCGTCAATCCAAAAATGTGACGATGGCAGCAGTGCCTCGCACTCGAATTCAAGGTTTATCTCAGGTATCCGATTGGAAACTTTTTCCTTTCAGGTTTCCTATCGTCGCCATAATTATACCGCGATGGTATGAGCAGCTCCCATCCTCAATCCATTCTCCCATCGGCTTAAGTCTCATAGCCGCTGTGACTGCCTCACACTTAATCTGTATGTCAATGGGTCGAATATCTAGTTAGTCTCCAGTGCCCCAGTAGGCGTGGCTCATCGCTCCGCCTATGCAAAGACAACATGATCTCTAAACCTGTAATATGGTCCGCTCCTGTAGAATCAGTGGACTATTTTAGAATTCAGGCCCCATTTCGAGCCTACGGCCCGTCTACATAGTGCCCAACATCTGTGAGCCTTCTCAGTGCGCTCCTGAATGTGACACTTCCAATTCAGTTTCCTGTCCAAGATCACACCTAAGTATTTGACCTTGTCAGATATCGAAGACGCCTTATTGAGGAAACGTGGTGTGTTAAATTGGCCCACCTTCGTTTTCCTCGTGAACAGACATATTTAAGTCTTCTCTGGGTCAACACTGAGACCTCTGGGTCTAGCCCAGTCATATGTCATATGCAAGACCCTTTCGCATACGGTTTATCCAGTCTCTAAGGACCGGGTCCACCCGGTACTGGTCTAAGTATTGGATCAGTATGTCGGTCCGGTCGTAGACCCATAAAAGCCACATTTGTTTTCCGATTTTGCTGAAATTCGGGACAGTTAGTTGTGGTAGACCACTCGACATCTTTCTTCAATTTGGCCTAGATCGGTTCAGATTTGGATAGCTGCCAAATAGACTGATCTCTAGATTTGCGTTCATAAAAGGCCCATTTATTGTAAGATGTCGCCAACATTTGGGACAGTGAGTTGTGTTGGAACCTTCTACCGATTTGGCTCAGATCGGTCCAGATTTGAATATAGCTGCCATATAGACCGATCTCTCGATTTAAGGCTTTAGGTCTATAAAAGGCGAGTTTTTTGTTCGATGTCGCAGAAATTTGGGACAGTGAACTAAATTAAGCCCCTCGACATACTTCCGTAATATGGCACAGATCGGTTCAGATTTGGATATAGCTGCCATATAGACCGATCTCTCGACTTAAGGTTTTGAGCTCATAAAAGGCGCATATATTGTCCGAGATCGCCGAAATTTGGGGCAGTGAGTTATGTTAGGCTCTTCGACATTTTTTTTTCAATTGGGCTCAGATAGGTCCAGATTAGGATATAGCTACCATACAGACCGATCTCTTGATTTAAGGTTTTGGTGCCATAAAAGGCGTGTTTATTGTCCAATTTCGCCGAAGTTTGGGACATTGAGTTGTGTAAGGCTCTTTGACATTTTTTGCAACTTGGCCCAAATCGGTCCAGATTTGGATATAGCTGCCATACAGACCGATCTCTTGATTTAAGGTTTTGGGGCCATAAAAGGCGCGTTTTATGGTCCGATTTCGCCGAAATTTGGGACAATGAGTTGTGTTAAGCTCTTTGACATTTTTCTGCAACTTGGCCCGAATTGGTCCAGATTTGGATATTGCTGCCATATAGACCGATCTCTCGACTTAAAGTCATGCGCCTATATAAGGCACATTTATAATCCGATTTCGCTGAATTTTGACACAATGACTTATTTTAGGCTTTTCGACGTCCGTATCGTATATGGTTCAGATCGGTCTATATTTGGATATGGCTACCAAAATGCCAATATTTGTTCTATAAAATCGAACAATGTCTTGTACCAATTAGACCACTCAATGTCGGTGTCGAATTTGGTCCCAATCGGACCATATTTCGATGAAACTATTATGGGGGCATAAATTATGCATTTTTCACCGGATTATGACAAAAAAAAAATTTGAGATCAGGCTAAAAGTTGGAGTAGTGTATTCCTATAAAGTCATATCCTCTGTGGTGGACATCGGTAGCCAAAAGTTGTAAAATCATTTCTTAAAGATGTTATTATAACGTTATACAACAACTTATACCAAACTTGCAATGTATATTAAATGTCGTAACAGAATTATTTATGCAAAATTTCAGCTAAATCAGAAAACAGTTGAGAGGTATAGATGGGAGATATATCGTATTATAGAAAGAACTGGACCAAACCTTGGATGTACTATGATCATCAAAAGAGGATCAACACTCTTTGAAATTTGGTAAATTGTAAGATTGCGGTAAGAATGTGAAAGATATATACATATATCTACCTTTGTTACATAAGAAAGTATGTATGTTCAATATTCTTGCAAATTTTAAATTTTTTAGAACTTGCTCTGTCCTGTGTTTGTTCTTGCAATAATATTGCAAAAGCCAAAAATGTCAAGGTTGTGTGCAACAGTAGTCATAGTGCAAATTTTCAGCTAAATCAGATAATAATTGCAACGTCTAGGGCCAATTATGATAGGATTGGATTCATTGGATTCATAGATTTCATGGAGAGAGGTCTTAAATTAATTTCTGTTCCAAAGGTTAGTGACATTGGATGAAATTTTAAATAATTTAACAAAAGTCATTTTCACTGATGTTTAAGCACTTTTGAAGCTCCCTGCATGTTTAAAGACATTAGAGAAGTCATGGTGCACAATTGGCAACCAATGTCCTCAGGAGGACATTCTGCAACAGAAAAAGCCAACTAACATATATTCTCGAAAATTGATTTTTTTACTTCTTAGTACTCTAGTTAACTAGTAGCGAAGAGAAAATAATTTTATCCTTGATACTTTTGATGCAGTAGCTAAAAGGTTAAGACCTTTAAAGATTTTACTTAAATTGGATAAAGGGCATCCATTTTGCTTTGAATTTAATTGCTAAATATTTTTAAAAAATAAGTTATAACCAGCTTGAGGTGCACCATAGGATGGAGAATATACAAATCTAGTCTTCCGTTTGTAACACCTCGAATATTGATGTTAGACACTATAAAGTATATATTCTTAATCGTCTTGACATTCTGAGATGATCTAGCTTTCCTTCTGACGAAATCATGATAGAGTTCGAACCCAAGAAATTGAAATTTTGCACCGATACTTCTCATTGATGTAGGTCGTTGGGAACTGACTTTAACTTCTTGAGCCCCTAGAGGCCTCAATATTCGATTTGGCTAAACTTTGACACAGGAACTACTGTTTTGACTTCTAACATCCGTGCCAAATTTGATCCGAATCGGTCTATAAGCTGATATAGCCCTATAAAAACCGATCACCTGATTTTAACTTCTTGCGCTCTTAGAAGCCAATACTCGCAATTAATCCCACCATGATAGGTACGTATATAGGGCTCTTAAATGTTGACACCCTGATTTGACTGCTTGAGACCATTGAAGCCTCCATTAATACCCGATTTGATTGTTTCAAAGTAATTCAAATACAAACTGATTTCACAAGGGTTCGCTTTAAGCAGAATCCATGGTGGTGGGTGCAAAAGATTTGGCATGGCCGAATATAGCACGCTTTTACTTGTTTCTTTTCTGTGTTATTTTGTGCATATTTCAAAAACTTACAATTGCTGGGGTATTTCAAAACAAGAAAAAAGGCGTTAAGTTCGGCCCGGCCCAACTTTGGATACCCACCACCTCGGGTATATATGTGAAACACTTTTCGTCAAAATCCAGTGAAATATGCATACCTTATGCCCCATAGCAGCTATATAGACAAACTTCGGCGACATCGGACAATAAATGCGCTTTTTATGGGCCCAAAACCTTAAATCGAGTGATCGGTCTATATGTCAACTATATCCAAATCTGAACCGATCAGAGCCAAATTGAAAAAAGATTTCGAAGGGCCTAAGGCAACTCACTGTCCAAAATTTCGGCAAAATCGGATAATAAATGCGGCTTTAATGGGCCTAAGACCCTAAATCTGAGGATCGGTCTATATGGCAGCTATATCCAAATCTGGATTGATCGTGGCCAAATTGACGAAGAATGTCAATGGGCCTAACACAACTCACTGTCCCAAATTTCAGCAAAATCGGATAATAAATGTGCCTTTTATGGGCCCAAGACCCTAAATCGGAGGATCGGTATATATGGCAGCTATATCCAAATCTGGACCGATCTTGGCTAAATTGACGAAATATGTCGAAAAGCTCAACACAACTCACTGTCCTAAATTTCAGCAAAATCGAATAATAAATGTGGCTTTTATGGCCCTAAAACCCTAAATCGGTGGATCGGTCTATATGGCAGCTATATCCAAATCTGAACCGATCTTGGCGAAATTGCAGAAGATTGTCAAGAGGTCTAACGCAACTCACTGCCCCTAATTTCAGCAATATTGGATCAAAAACGTGGCTTTTATTGGCCTAAGACCCTAAATCGGCGGATTAGTCTATATGGGGGCTATATCAAGATATAGTCCGATATAGCTCATTTTCGAACTTAACCTGCTTCTGGACAAAAAAAGAATCTGTGCAAAGTTTCAGCTCAATATCTCTATTTTACAAGACTGTAGCGTGATTTCGGAGGCCACCGTAGCGCAAAGGTTATCATGTCCGACTATGACGCTGAACGCCTGGATTCGAATTAAGGAGAGACCATCAGAAAAAAATTTTCAACGGTGGTTTTCCCCACCCAATGCTGGCTACATTTGTGAGGTACTATGCTATGTAAAACCTCTCTCCAAAGAGGTGTCGCACTGCGGCATGCCGTTCTGGCTGGGCTATAAAAAGGAGGCACCTTAGGAGGCTTAAACTTTAATCGAACTGCACTCATTGATATGTGAGAAGTTTGCCCCTTAGTGGAATTTTCATGGACAAAATTTGCTTATTGTAATGTGATTTCAACAGACAGATACACGGACATCGTTAAATCATCTTAAATTTTTTCAGCTGATCAAGAATATATATACTTTATAGTAATATAAATATATATTAATATACCCCCATCCATCGGTTGTGGGTATAAAAATTAAAAAAAAGAGGTGCTCGGAGTCGACTCCGAAGTCGAAGTGGAGAATTCTTTCCGCAGCCCTGGTTTATATGGCAGCTAAACGTGGGCCGATTTGCCAAATTTACAATCCCAACCGACCTCCATTAACAAAAAGTATTTATCAAAATTTTAGGCACCTAGCTTTACTTCTACGAAAGTTTGCGTAATTTCAACAGACGGACGGACAGACAGACAGCCGGACGATTGGACATTATTTTCAAGATTCAAACCTCCGTGGTATTGTTTTAAAAAAGGCTTTACACACTGCCGAAATGTCCCTCTTTCGGCAATGGAAAAATTCAGACAAAACTCTGCAGAAGGTCAAGGTAAATTAAGCTTTAATTCCTAGAAAAAAACCTTATTGCAAAGTCATATAATGACTGCATTTCAAAAAGTCATTAACGTTTACATATGACAAATTTTTTGCAAAATCCAATTATTTCATACATTTAAGCATAATTTCACTTTGTCTCAAAAAAAAAAATCATCTTAAAATGTCACAAAGGCTCTTAAAAATGAATAGGTTTTCTAAATGGAAATACAGACGAGTGCGTGTGTGTGTTTATGTGTGTTATGCTGAAATTGCACACAAGCCCACAAAAATCATGCATACCTAAACAACACTCTTCAGCTGTATTAAATGAGTCTTTGTCACTTTGATTTAGGCTCACAAAAACGCACGCATCCACACACTCACATATACGGCTGGGTGTGCAATACAAATTCACACAAAATCTCACAAAACAGCTCACACACAGATAAACACTGCAAAAAAAATAAACACTTGAACCTTAGTGCTCTCCCTCTCCCTAGCCAAACAAACATTCAACTAAACAGCCAGCCAGCCTGAGCAGCAGTGAAAGCAAAAAGGCTAAACGAAATAATAATAAATGTCAAAAGGAAAGCAACAACAATAAGGGGACAAAAAAAAAGAGAGAAAAAATTAAAAGTACAATGCAACCAATTAACAACATATACCTATTGGCCAACATAATAAAAGTTGGTCACAAAAAAGAATGCAAAATAAAAAACAACAATAATAGTCCAAGCGCCCAATGACAATCAGACAAACAGAAACAAAATAGAAAAAGGCAAAACGCCAAAGAGAAACAAGAAAAGCAACGAAAAACAGCATAAAAGGCAACAAACATATACACTTGGCCACGGGGACACTAGACAAGAAATGCCATGACACAGAGAAAATTCACAAAACATATGATACGAGTGTGTTGACTATAACGATGACGACGACGACGACGATGAAGAGGACAACGACAATGACGATGAGCACTTCGCCCGAACAAACATAACAAAAATTGTGTTGTTTTTGTTTTTTGAACTTTTATTAGCAGTGAGTAGCAGTAGACATAAGAGAGAGAGAGTTTAGAGAGAGGGATAAGAATATTGCAGAGGGAGACTACTGCTGGAGGTGGTTTTTCTATCGTCAACAGACCTAGCAAATGGACATATGCATAATTGAAAGCCATTGTAGTTAGGGATTTTGAACAATCTTGCATACAAACATAAAGGAATAGGTGTTTTCCTTTGGCTGTAGAATAAAAGAGAGCATTTTTCATGAGCCATAGAGAGTGAGAGAGCTTATTTACTTAATTGTTCTCAGAGCAAAGTATGTTTTAAACTCTTCCTTGGAATCTGCACATTTGCTTATTTTTCTTACTCAGAGAACAGTATCAAGGCACTTCGCCTAACTTCGTTGAGTTGCTTATGCTGTGAGTCCTGTGACAGGGCGAGTATAGGCTCCTCTACTCAGTGCCTAAAGCACTTTGATACTTAACGTTTGCATAGCATACTTTAGGGCGCTTGAAAAAATACCAAAAGAAAAAAAAAACAAACAGAAACTGAAAATTCAACAAAGTTCCCCCACCACTCAAAAACAACTAAGCACAGAGAGGAGAAAAACGGTTAATTCTGCTCATATATTAAAATAACAAGAAAAATATTTATAAGTGAAGTTATAAGTGTGTGAAAAATATGGAAATATAAGGACAGCAAGGAAAAGTGAATTCAAAAAATTAAAAAAAAAATTGAAAAACCAAAGTAGACCCATAATAAAAACGAAAAATTTATAAAAAAAAAATTAAAAATCCATTTTTCATTTTAGGCTGTGCATAATGAAAAAATGTGGCAATGAAAAAGATATACTGTTTAAAAAATAAATGAAAAAATTCTGGAATAATGAGAATTTTGAAAAGTTCTGAAAATTCAATTAAAACAATGCTTATGTTAAATCACAACAACAAATACACGAGTATTATAAAACAGACCCAAGAATTAATATTCGTTGGAAAAATAGAAGCAAAAGAAAGAGAACTCACAAAAGTCCAAGACTAAAAAAAAGGAAAAAATCTTAAATCAAGACCCAGAAAACAAAATCATGGTTGTGCGAAGGTGAAATGCCATTGAATATCAAGCAAATACGGTGACAAAGTGTGTGTGAACGTTGAAAGTAACAGCAACAACAACAACAAGAAATTGTTAATGAGGATATAGACGGTTTAACTTTAACTAAATTCGAGCACAATAAGGCTGCACAACACAACTATCACCAAACCGAAAACGTAAACGAAAAACAATCCCAGCCAAAACCCCCACACTTAATGGCAAAGCATCAATAACAATTAAGAGAAGCTTTTTTTTGGCAACAAATTGGCTTACAATCATCTGGGCCCCGCCTCTTCCATTACAGGCCACAGGACATTCCAGCTTCAATGAATGGAAAACCATTAAGACCAAGAAGAATGTGTCTCGATAGTTGTAATTAAAGCAACGGAAGTAATAGAAGCCAACAAAAGGTCTCTGAAAGCATCATATAAATACAGACACACACACACACACACGCAGACACTCACTTAACCTAACACCCACACATACACTTACACAGATATTTTATGTCACACACACAACCATATGTTTACATACACACGTGTTGATGCTTTTTGCAAAACTCCAAAAACAGGGCATCACAACCAGCAGAACAACAACAACAACAACCACAACGGACTTATTTATAAAAAGCCAAGAACAAATAAAACCAACCTAGAAATCAGTGGACTGTAGCGGCTACAAAATTATCTAAATTAAACAAAACAACAACAACATCAACAAACAAGGGTCTAAATGCAAAACAAACCCCTAGCCAAAGGGACACAACAACATCTACGCTCACATTTCCAAATAAAAATGAAGCAGACTCTACACTGTCACTGCTAATGGCCAGCTAGAAAGGACACACAAATAACATCAACAACAACAGCAGCCACAATAAAGAGAAACAACCAAGTCTGTTCATCGTTCTAATGCTCGTTGGTGCCTATAAGACTTAAATATGTGTGTGCGTGTATTGTAGTAGCCCATCAACATCATCATCATCATCATCATTGGCCTACGTATGTAAAGGGAAGCTGGGATTCAAAAATTCCTTTGCATGTGTATATGAATGGCTATTGTGTATGTGTGCGTTCAAGGATATTTGAGTATTTCATTTAGCCATTAGACCCAATCACGTATACCTGGACAACATCTCTCTGCCCCCCAAACACACTAAAATATTCAACCACACCACACACACACGCACACTGAAATGTAAGTGGCACATACTAACCTGCTCCCAGAAAACAAAAAAAAAGGAATAAAAACGAAAACAAAACACAAAACTTCCGGTTAGAAGTGTAGAAAACTGTAAACTGGTCCACTATCACAAGAAGCAAAATAACACAAAAAAAAAAAAAAACAAACCATACAACGATGATGCTGACGCTGATAAAAATGATGACGATGTTAGTAAATCTGCCCTCAATATTACAAAAACGGGTGTAGCTACAACACCCACTAACACTAACACTGTTCCATTAGGCTGATATGCATGCATTTTATATAAACCACAAGAAACCAAGCAGCTATAGCCACTAAAGAGAACCCCCAAAGGAAACCTCCCCCCGTAAAACAACGATCCTGTGATCTTGAGAAGCACGTATGATCTCACCACAAGGAACAGCCAAAGGAGCTAGAGAGCAAACATAGATTCCCCCCAAAACAAAACTCCCTCAACAGCTGCCAGAGTTTTCACACAACTGCTTCCTCCCCCAAAAACGAAGGACATATCACCGATAAGGATAACACATTCTCCAACCAGCAAAAACAAAGGATATACATTATTCACAACAGCCACCGCCAAGCGTCACCGTTGTCGTCATCACCACCACCATGTGTGATTCAATGCTATATCAAACACTACAAACATGTCTGCCAAAATCAAGGATCATAACCCTGTGGCTCGCCTTCAATCTGGCGATGCTGGTCCAAGAGCCCAGGCGACATGCGGCCACAGTAAATGCAGCGTAAGTACACGATTTTATTTTCCATGTGTTGTAGCCCTTTATAATGCCCCTTTTTGTGGATTATGGACTTTATTTAACCAACAATAACAAAACAAAAATTATCCCATCATAGATTAACATTTTTGCTGTGGTTAAAATCATTTTATCAACTAGCTTTACTTTCATAATTCATTTAAACTTATCGGCATATATATTTTTAAAGTGGTATTATGGTACAAATGATTATGAGAGTCTATGGGGTTTTTCAACGGAAAAATAATGGAAAAAAACCTTAATTTCAGCTTTCGAAGTGTTGCTGTGTAGCTTTATTGCTGGACAATCATTATTAACTTCTTTTGTTGCTACTGCACGCGACTATGGTTAAAGTGTTAAAGGCAATCAAGAAATCACAGTTGATTTTGTGGTTTATAGTCGGCCAGCAGAAATTCAAGTTCGTACGGATTGCCTAAACGTCATTCAAGGCTTCACATCAGGCGTTTGTAGATTCGTGATTTTCAAAATAAATAACTAACCCTCTGATTGTCCTTTCTTACGGTTAGAAGATTTGAGAAGTTATAAATGATTAATAAAATAAGCAACCTAATACCCTCTTATTATTCACTTAATTGCAAATCTTTTTGGACTTTTAGACCATATTACCAGCAAGATGTCTAACCAACGTAACCATGATTTGTTACGTTTACTTAGGCCACTTCTCATTGGATGATTATTTTTTAAAAATTTTTCTTCCAACACCTTAAAAATCTTGAATAGTGTAAACTCTAACTCCATTGCTTGAAAAACCTCTTACACAAAAATAAGTAAACACTCGCTAAGTTCGGCTGGACCGAATCTTATATACCCTCCACCATGGATCGCATATCTCGAGTTACTTTCCTGGCATCCCTTCTTAGGGAAAAAAGGATATAAGAAAAGATTTACTCTGTTATTAGGGCGATATCAAGATATGGTCCGGTTTGGACCACAATCAAATTATATGTTGGAGACCTGTGTAAAATGTCAGCCAATTCGAATAAGAATTGCGCCCTTTGGTGGCTCAAGAAGTAACTTAGAGAGATCGATTTATATGGGAGCTGCATCAGGCTATAGACCGATTCAGACCATAATAAACACGTATGTTGATGGTCATGTGAAGATCCGTTGTACAAAATTTCAGGCAAATCGGATAATAATTGCGACCTCTAGAGGCTCAAGAAGTCAAGATCCCAAGATCAGTTTATATGGCAGCCATATCAGGCTAAAACCAATTTGAACCTTATTTGACACAGTTGTTGAAAGTAAGAATAAAATACGTCATGCAAAATTTCATTCCAATCGGATAGGAATTTCGCCCTCTAGAAGCTCAAGTAGACAAGTCCCCAAATCTGTTTATATGACAGCTATACCAGGTTATGAACCGATTTGAACCATACTTGAGACAGTTGTTGGATATCATAACAAAATACTTCGTGCAAAAATTCATTCAAATCGGATAAGAATAGCGCCCCTAAGAGGCACAAGAAGTAAAGACCCACGATCGGTTTATATGACAGCTATATCAGGTTATGAACCGATTTGATCCATACTTGGCACAGTTGTTGGATATCATAACAAAATACTTCGTGCAAAAATTCATTCAAATCGGATAAGAATTGCGTCCTCTAGATTCTCAAGAAGTCAAGACCCACGATCGGTTTATATGGCAGCTATATCAGGTTATGGACCGATTTCAACCATACTTAGCACAGTTAATGGAAGTCATAACAAAACACCTTATGCAAAATTGGATTAGAATTGCGCCATCTAGTGGCTCAAGAAGTAAAGACACAAGATCAATTTATATGGCAGCTTTTATCAAAACATGGACCGTTATGACCCATTTACACTCCCAACTGACTAATAAGAAGTATTTGTGCAAAATTTCAAGCGGCTATCATTACTCCTTCGAAAGTTTGCGTGCTTTCGACAGACGGACAAACGGGCGGAGATGGCTACATCGACTTAGAATGTCATGACGATATATATACTTTATGGGGTCTTAGATGGGTATTTCGGGGAGTTACAAACAGAATGACTAATATAGTTTACCCCCATCCTATGGTGTAGGGTATAAAAACAAGTAAAAAAAGCGTTAAGTTCGGCCGGCTGAACTTTGGATACCCACCACCTCGGGAATATATGTAAAACACCATTCATCAAAATTCGGTGAAAATTGCATACCTTATGTCCCATAGCAGCTATGTCGAAATATGTTCCGATTTGGACCAACTACTAATAAGTACAAGCCAATCTTCAATTGCGTATAACAAAATATTGGTCATTTTAGTAGCTATATCTAAAAATAAACCGATCTGAACCATATACGACGAGGATGTCGAAAAGCCTAACATAAGTCACTGTCCCAAATTTCGGCGAAATCGGCCCCAAAACCTCAAATCGAAATATCGGTCTATATGGCAGCTATATGCAAATCCGGACCGATCTGGGCCATATTGCAAAAAAATGTCAAAGAGCCTAACACAACTCACGGTCCAAAATTTCGGAGATATCGAACAATAAATACGCCTTTTATGGGCTCAAAACCTTAAATCGAGATATCGGTCCATATGGCAGCTACTTCCAAATCTGGGTAGATCTGTGCCATATTGCAAAAGTATGTCGAGGGACTTAACCTAACTCACTGTCCCAATTTTCAGAAAAATTGGATAATAAATGTGGCTTTTATGGGCCTAAGACCCTAAATCGGAGATCAGTCTATATGGCAGCTATATCCAAATCTGAACCGATCTGGGCTAAATTGAAGGAGGATGTCGACTGGCCTAATAAAACTAACTGTCCCAAATTTCAGCAAAATCGGGTAATAAGTGAGACCTATATGGGCTTAAGACCCTTAATCGGCGGATCGGTCTATATGGGGGCTATATTAAGATATAGTCCGATATAACCCATCTTCGAACTTTACCTGCTTATGGACAAGAAAAGAATCTGTGCAATGTTTCAGCTCAATGTCTCTATTTTTAAAGATGGTAGCGTGATTTCAACAGACAGACAGACGGACATGGCTAGATCGTCATAGATTTTTACGCCGATCAAGAATATATATACTTTATAGGGTCGGAAATGGAAATTTTGATATGTTGCAAACTGAATGACAAAATGAATATACCCCCATCCTTCGTTGGTGGGTATAAAAATGCCAATATGAAACTATCTTTGCTCAAAATGCGTATCATGGGGATTTTTGTAAAATAAAAAAAGTAAGGAAAGGCAAAAGTCGGTCGGAGCCACCACCGAGTCTACGTAATATTTTTAATATATCTAGTCAGACTGTAATTTTGTATACCAGTTGAAAAATCGAATAGAACCTTGCACGATTTTCTTACTATGGTACGAAAGTTGTGGCTTCTGCAAAAATGGAAATCTTGCCCATGAACATTCCCCTAAGGAACAGGGACAAATTTCTCATTTATCAATGAGTGCAGTCCTACTCAAGTTTTAAGCTCAATGATATGGGGCCTCCTTTTTATAGCCGAGTCCGAACGGCGTGTAGCAGTGAGACATCTCTTTTGAGAGAAGCTTTACATGGCGTAGTAACTCCCAAATGTTGCCAGAATTAAACCACCGCTGAAAAAATTTTTTTATGGTCTCGCCAGGATTCGAACCCTGGCGTTCAGCGACATAGGCGGACATGCTAACCTCTGCGCTACAGTTGCTTCTACAGCCTTAAAAGTCGAAACGCATAAAATATATATTTGGGAGTTTTATCTTTATCTGATTCGATTTTGATGAAATTTTGCACACGTATTGGGATGTCAATTAAAACATCTCATGAAAAATCTTGTAGAAATCAGACCAAAATTGAAGCTACTACAGCTTTAAAAGGGCATATCGGATATATGAGAGCTACATATATATATCTGATACGATTCTGATGAAATTTTACACACATACAAGGACATCAAAAAATCACTTTGTGCCAAATTTGGTGAAGATTGGACCAAAATGGTGCCTTCTACAGCCTTAAAAGAACATATCGGATGAAATATATATATGGGAGCTATATATAAATCTGATCCGAATCTGATGAAATTTTGCACACATATTGTGACGTCACAAAAAGCACTTCGGTAAAGATCGGACCAAAATTGTGCCTTCTACAGCCTTAATAGGTCAAATCAAATGAAAGTTATATATGGGACCTAAATTTTGCACACGTATTAAGACGTCACACGAAATATCTTACGCCAAATTTTGTAAAGATCGGACCAAAATTGTGGCTCCTACAGCTTTAAAAGGGCATATCGGATGATAGATATATATGGGAGTTATGTGTAAATCTGAACCGTTCCGATGAAACTGCTGATTATCCCAAAGTTATAATTTCTAACTTGCTCTGTTCGCTCGAGTTTACCAGACAATTCTGTGTTGTCTTTTATGCCATACCACGCCAAGTCTTTTGTAAAGCGCAATTCCCATGCACTCTTACCAACGCTTAAACACCCTGTATGATCTTCTCCAACAGGATATTACAAAAGTACCAATTTCCATACAGGGTTTGCCGAATGATTGTCTAGAGGAGCAATGCTTATTTCAAATATACGGACCAATTCTTTAAACCTCGGTTGCGTATACGCTACGTGGCCTGAGTTAAAAATAATAGTCATACGCACGGTGGGACTCTAATTGTACTTCAAATGAGTACAGCAACCTTCTATGAGTTTTCTACAAATACTTCTAATTGGAGCCCACCTTAGCGCAGAGGTTAAAATGTCCGCCTATGACGCTGAACGCATGGGTTCGAATCCTGGCGAGACCATCAGAAAGAATTTTCAGCTATGGTTTTCCTCTCCTAATGCTGGCAACATTTGTGGGGTACTTTGCCATGTAAAAATTCTTTCCAAAGAGGTATCGCGCTAAGGCACGCCGTTCTGACTCGGCTATAAAAAGGAGTCCCCTTATCATTGAGCTTAAAACTTGAATCGGACTGCACTCATTGATATGTAAGAAGTTTGCCCCTGTTCCTTAGTGGAATGTTCATGGGCAAAATTAGCAATTAGCATCTTCTAATTGGAGCCCACCTTAGTGTAGAGGTTAAAATGTCCGCCTATGACGCCCAACACCTGGGTTCGAATCCTGGCGAGACCATCAGAAAAAATTTTTATCTGTGGTTTTCCCCTCTTAATGCAGGCAACATTTGTGAGGTAATATACGATGTGAAAACTTCTCCCAAAAGTGGTATCGCACGGCGGCATGCCGTTCGGCCTCGTCTTTAAAAAGCAGGTCCCTTATCATTGAGCTTTAACTTGATTCGGACTGCACTCATTGATATGTGAGAAGTTCACCCCTGGACTAAGATCTGTTTTAGACTGCCTAACCATAATACGGTCCTGCAGTCGGAGATACGGGCGATCACGGAAAGTGTGAAGTGGTGTGGTGCTAACGCTAGGGCCTTGAGCAAAGATGGCCTGTCAGAAACAGTGACGTATATGACATACATTTCCGACGTATATTACATACGTCGAAAACGTCGTAAACCTAGCCAAAAAACTAGGTTTCTGACAGAAAAAAAAATTCGAACGAAAATATGTCGAATTTTTGATCTGATTAACTAAAAATTTTGGCATAAGTAATTTTTTCCTCCTGGAGACGAACAATATTGAAATTGGAAAAAATCGGTTCAGAATTAGAAAAAGCTACCGTAGGTTTACACGATTTTTACCAATATTGTTATAAAATGAATGACATCTGAGGTAGTGTCAAGTGAAATGGTAGATGGCGTGTTAAGTATGCTAATGTGAGGTAATGTCAAGTGAAATGGAAGATGGCGTGTTAAGTATTTTATTGAATAAGTAATGTTATTTTTAAGTATTGTTATTGAATAACATAATTAACACTCCATGTACCATTTCACTTGACACTTCCTCAGATGTCATGCATTTTTAACATATGTCGTTTACAACAGCTTTCAAAAAGCAAATTAAAACGGGGGAAGCAAATAATTTTGCAAAAGGATACAAAATAATTGCAATTTCTAAATATAATTGATGAAAACCAATAATTTATTGATTTTTTGCTTCACAAAAAAATCCTTAAACGTTACTTTATAAAATGACTTGAAATTTGCGTATATTTCCAATTTATTGTGTGAAAAATGTAAATGCAAAAATTAAAAAAAAAAACTTAATATTTCTTTTATTGCGAAATTTTTTTACATATAAACTCTTCTATATACAACAAATAAGTGACAATAATATTTGTTAAAAATCAAACTTTTACACTGAGTTATTAAGGTTTATGACGTTTGCGACTTTTTCTACGTTTTATACAAGTATACGACGTTTTCGACTTTTACAACTTTTTGACAGTCGGAAACCTAAAAAATCGTCTTACGGACCATCTCTGGCCTTGAGTGTGAACATCTTTACCGACAGTAAAATTGCCATAAGGGCAGTAACAACCAGTGGGGTAAGGTTACGAACAGTCTTGCAGTGTAAGACGGAGATTAACGCCTTCTCTGAGGATGGCAAAATCCATATCGTTTGGGTGCCGGGCCATAAAGGAGTAAGGGGAAATAAAAGGGCAGACAATTTGGCGGTGAAGGCCTGAGGACTACCGTCAATAAACTTGGTTAACCTGAAGCCTTTCGGGTCGACGCAGTCCGAGATAAGGGAGTGGGCGACGAATGAGCATGCAACATTGTGGAACAGCGAAATGGTCTGTAGGACGGCGGAAATCCTATGGGGGGATCGAGATAGTGAGAAGACGAGGCTATTACTGAAAGGAAGCAAAAAGAAAGGTCAATATAGCTAATGGTATCATAACGGGACACATAGGACTACGAGCTAACTTATGTAAAATCGGTGCGGTAAGTGATAGCATGTGTAGGTCATGCGGGGAAGATGATGAGACGTTGGAGCATTTCCTTTGTCATTGCCCAGCTTTCGCGTCCAACAGATACCGGTACTTAGGTGGAGAAACTATATCAGACATGAACCAACTTAGGGGAGTGGCATTGACATGAACCAACTTAGGGGAGTGGCATTGAAAACAATTAAGGATTTTGTAAGTAGCACGGAATTTCTAACTTAAAATTTTTTTTTAGAGGTTACTTTATAGTTTTTAGAGCGCACAACAAGCCGATTACTGGCTTAGGTGTATGTTCATAGTGGCATGGGGCGAATTTATATCACCCTCTTTTCAACCTAAACTAACCTAACCTTCCCCCTGTTCCTTAGTGGAATGTTCATGGCCAAATTTACAATTTTTTTTCTAATTGTTCTAATAGTTCATGCTTAGATATAGCCAGTAGATGGCACAGATCTTATCAGATTTATTGAAATCTAGCAAATGACAACTGTCTGGCCGAAATCGCCTTATAACCTGATATAGCTCCCCTATAAACAGTTCACCGATTAAACTCCGAAAAAACCTGAAGTGTTCAATTCCTATTCTAAGCTACAAAAAAAATTCAATTTGTCTAATAGCATTGTCATAAGGTTATTTAAAACTTGCACCTCAGAATTAAAATACGCCTTTCAGCATAATTTTTCACACAGCGTTGATTAATATTGACAAGCGTCATCGTTACATTGACTTTAACAGAGAGTTGGGAGAAACTAATGCACATATTTGCAAAAGCTATTAAACTCAATGACGACTATACAACTCCCCATTGGGTACCATGTATAAATTTGTTTGCGTTTACATGTGACACCTAAATCCACACACTTGTATACAAACAAACTCAACAGCATTAGCAATAACAATAACAAGAAAACTTCATATGACATACCTTTACACCTACCGGAATGGCTAAATCAACTCCTGTCCTCATTTAAGCCAAATTGCTGTTAATCATGCCCTGTCAAATTGTCCCGCATTCAACCTCGCACTCTGGGTTCCACTTTCTCTTTGCCTTTGTTCCCATACAGGAACCAATCATCTAACATCCATAATAATAATAATGGTAATAATAATCACCCAAGCACAAATATGGGCACGCAAAATTACCTACCTAGTCAATCGCACTCAGACACACATTCCAGCAGGTAATGTTGCCTCTACAAAATACCAACAACACATTAGCAGCCGCAATAACGGATTAATGGAGGCCACTACGAAATTAATATTGAAAAGCGGTGGCCATTTGGAGAATCTGACTGAGCATTGTCGCCGCACTACAAAACGTTGATTATTATTAATGACATTCCAACACAAAACTGACAATTGTTACATTACCAACAATAAATAAATTCTAATGAATTGTTGTTGTGGTTGCTTGAATTGCTGTTGTTGTTGTTGTTGCTGCTTATCGCCGATTCACAGCCGTCCGAGTCATCGTCATTGGTTTCGTTGTCGTCTACAGACACGCACACAATTTTGTGTGTTCGTAGGTATATGTGTATGGTATAATTGACCGGATGACCAACAGGATGGTGGAATGACAAAATAACTGAGTTTACTAGTTGACACATTCTATAGACGTGTGCGTGTGTGTGTGTGTGTGAGTGTGTTAATGTGTGGGCTCATTTGGAGTAGTGTAGTAGTATGGGATGTTGAACAATTTTCTTAGCTCTTTAAAACAACATTCTAATGAAATGAGGAATTAAGCTTCATTAAATGTGGCCAAATTTCCTGCTATTTGCTACATCAAATCGATTTCTAATTTCATTTATGGAATAGTGTATCAGGTTATTCGACTTTGCTATACTGTGGTGAATGAGGAACCATTCCTAAATCCCTAAATAGTGTCATATTATCAAGTACAATGTACTACTAGATCTTCTAACATTATAAGATATTCTTATATTAGATCTTCTAACGTTCAGTTCGGCTGGCCGAATCTAAAGCTTAAATTAACAGCTGATCACTGACAGAAGAAAGAATGCAATTACAGAGTCACAAGCTGCGAAAAAATTTGTCAACGCCGACTATATGAAAAATCCGCAATTACTTTTTGGGCAACCCAATATATACCCTCCAACATGTATCGCATGTCTCAATTTTTATACCCACAACCGAAGGATGTCGTTCCGTTTGCAACACATAGAAATATCCATACAGTATATATATTGTTGATCACCGTAAAAATCTAAGACGATCTAGCCATGCCCGTCCGTCTGTCTGTTGAAATCACGCTACAGTCTTTAAAAATAGAGATATTGAGCTGAAACTTTGCACAGATTCTTTTTATACCCTGCACCACCACTGTGGTACAGGGTATTATAGAATCACTTTCTGATTCGATTTAGCCATGTCCGTCAGTGAGTCCATGTATTCTTGTAACCAATGCAGGTCGTATTTGTTGTCCAATTGTATCGAAATTTTGCACATGTCACTTTTTCGGCCCAAGGACAAACACCATTGATTTTGAAAAAATCGGTTCAGATTTAGATATAGCACCCATATATATCTTTCATCCGATATGGCTATTTAAGGCTGTAGAAGCCACAATTTTGGTCCGATCCTTACAAAATTTGACACGAAGTGTTTTTTTAACGACCCAAAATGCATGCAAAATTTTATTGAAATCTGTCCAGATTTAGATATAGCTCCCATATATATCTTTCATCCGATATGCCCTTTTAAAGCTGTAGGAGCCGCAATTTTGGTGCGATCTCTTCCAAATTTGGCGAGAAATGTTTTGTGTGGCGTCCTAAAATGTGTGCAAAATTTCATTCAAATCGGTTCAGATTTAGATATAGCTCCCATATATAACTTTCGTCCGGTTTGACCTAAAAAGGCTGTAGAAGGCACAATTTTGGTCCGATCTTTACAAAATTTGACACGAAGTGCTTTTTGTGACGTTGCAATATGTGTGCAAAATTTCATCATAATCGGGTCAGATTTATATATAGCTCCCATGTATAACTCTCATCCGATATGCCCTTTTAAAGCTGTAGTAGCCACAATTTTGGTCCGATCCTTACAAAATTTGGCATGGAGTGTTTTATTTGACATTCTCATACGTATGCAAAGTTCCATAGAAATCGGTTCAGATTTAGATATAGCTCCCATATATATTACTCATCCGATATGGCCTTTTAAGGCTGTAGAAGCCACAATTTTGGTCCGATCTTTACAATATTTGGCATGGGCCGTTTTATTCAACGTCATATGTGTGCAAAGTTTCAAAAAAATCGGTTCAGATTTAGATATAGCTCCCATATATTTAACACATCCAATAAGGCCTTTTTTGGCTGTAGAAGCCACAATTTTGGCCCGATCTCTACAAATTTTTTCTGAGATGGTTTAATTGACATCCCAATACGTATGCAAAATTTCATCAAAATTGATTAGATAAAACTCCCCTATATATCTTTTATACGTTTCAACTCTTAAGGGTGTAGAAGCCACAATTTCCGTACCATCGTTAGAAAATCGTAGAAGGTTCTATGCGATATTTCAATAGGTAGGCAACATTAAAGTCTGACTAAATTTGGATATAAGTGCTATCTATTAAAAGTATTATGTATACTCGATGATGTAGGGTATAATATTGTCCGCTCCGCCCGACTTTTAGCTTTCCTTTCTGGTTTAAGAAGTAAAAGCGTGCTAAGTTCGGCTAGCCCAAATCTTATATACCCTCCAGAATAGATCGCATTTGTCGAGTTCTTTTCCCGCTATCTCGTTTTAGGCAAACAAAGGAAAGGATAAAAGAAAGGAATTGCTATGCTATTGGAGCTATATCAAGTTATGGTCCGATTCGGACCATAATGGAATGCATGTTGGAGACCACAGTAGTGGATACCACAGTCAGCCAAATCGTATAACGATTTGGCCATTTAGGGGCTCAAAAAGTAAACTAGGGAGATCGTTTTACAGGGGAGCTGTATCAGGTTATAGACCTATGCAGACCATATTTGACACGTATTTTGAAGTCATGGGAGAAGCCGTGGTACAAAATTTCACCCAAATCAGATAATAATTGCGCCTATAGAGGCTCAAGAAGTCAAGATCCCAGATCGGTTTATATGGCAGCTATATAAGGTTATGGCCCGATTTTAACCATACTTTGCAGAGTTGATGGAAGTCACAACGAAATACGTCGTGCAAAATTTTAGTGAAATCGAATAGGATTTGCGCCTTTTAAAGGCTCAAGAAATCAAGACCCTTGATGGGTTTATATGACAGCTATATCAGGTTATGTATCGATTTCACCCATACTTGGCATAGTGGTTGGAAATCATAATAAAGCACCATATGCAAAATTTCAGCCAAATCGTGGCTCAAGATGTCAAGATTCAAGATCGGATTAAATGGCAGCTATATCAGGTTATGGACCGATTTGAATCATACTTGGCACAGATGTTGGAAATCATAATAAAACACCTCATTCAAAATTCAGCTAAATCGGATAGGAATTGCGCCCTCTAGGGCCTCAAGAATTCAAGACCCCACATCGGTTTATATGATAGCTATATCAGGTTATGAACCGATTTCAACCATACTTAGCACAGTTGTTGAAAAAAAACTTCAGGCATAATTTCAGCCAAATCGGATAAAATTGCGCCCTGTAGGTGCTCAAGAAGTTAAGATCCAAGATAGGTTTATATGGCAGCTATATCAAAACATGGTCCGATATAGTCCATTTATAACCCCAAATGACCTACACTTATAAGCTAAATTTCAAGCGGCTAGCTTTATTCCTTCGAAAGTTACCGTGCTTTCGACGGACAGACAGACGGACGGACGGACAGATGGACGGACAGACAGACGCACAGACGAACGGACGGACAGACGAACGGACGGACAGACGATCGGACGGACAGACGAACGGATGGACAGACGACGGATGGACGGATGGACAGACGAACGGATGGACAGACGAACGGATGGACAGACGAACGGATGGACAGACGAACGGATGGACAGACGAACGTATGGATAGACGAACGGACGGACGGACAGGCGAACGGACGGACAGACGAACGGACGGACAGACGAACGGACGGACAGACGAACGGACGGACAGACGAACGGACGGACAGACGAACGGATGGACAGACGAACGGACGGACAAGACGAACGGACGGACGGACATGGTTAGATAGACTTAAATGTCATGACGATCAAGAATATATGGGGTTGCCCAAAAAGTAATTGCGGATTTTTCATATAGTCGGCGTTGACAAATTTTTTCACAGCTTGTGACTCTGTAATTGCATTCTTTCTTCTGTCAGTTATCAGCTGTTACTTTTAGCTTGCTTTAGAAAAAAAGTGTAAAAAAAGTATATTTGATTAAAGTTCATTCTAAGTTTCATAAAAAATGCATTTACTTTTAAAAAATCCGCACTTACTTTTTGGGCAACCCAATATATACTTTATGGGGTCTGAGATGAATATTTCGAAGACTTACAAACAGAATGACGAAATTAGTATAACCCCATCCTATGGTGGAGGGTATAAAAAGAATTTTTAAATAACTAAACTATTTATGATGTTAAATCTATAAAAATCTGTCCAATTTACAGGCATACATGAATTTGGTCCACATGTCACTGATAACATGTTTCTGTCAGGCGGCTGTGCATGGCATGTGCACTTTTCCTATGTCCTTCATTGCCCACAATACATACTGTACCTGTTGTCCTTCTATTTGGCAATGGTCGAAAAACCAAACTCCTAATATTTTGTCAAGCTGATAAAATTTATTAACAACTATTTTGTAGCGACTGGTACAACACAAAAAAAAAAACCCACATCATTTTGTAAGCACTTTAATGTTAGTGTGAGGGTATATCGATAGCAATGAAAGAACACACTATCAAATCTCTCACACACACACTGATATGGTAGAAACATTTTCGTTCACAATTTTTATCGCGTAATGATACAACTTGCCACAAACAACCTTGCCTGGGCATGGATATTTGTTTTCTAAATATTAGAACGAGCCACACACATGGCTCACATACATGTGTGTGCACGACGTATGGCAAATGCTATTGTTGTGGGTCATGTGGTATGTGAGCGAGAGTTGCTTGTGCTTGTTTTATTTTGGCATGGTGTTGTAGCAAAGGTATTTATGCGTTTTGTTATATCGAGTGCCAGTACTTTCAGTGAAAAATAGGCTCTTCCTAAATTAACTGCCAAAGTTGCAAGCACGAAGGACAAAAACACATATCCATGTATGTGAAATAGTTTCTATATTGGGGTGTGCACAAAATATTTTTCTTCAAAATATGAGTCTGAGGGAGATTCCAATTAAGACTTGTTGTGCCAAAGATTTTGGATAACGTTAAACATTTTGAAATAAATTTATGTTTAAAATTTGGTCTTAATATATTCCATTTTTGTTTTCCTTATCACATAGTGATCTAAATTTATGGAACTAAGCACTTCAAAGTGTTGTATTTATTCAGTACAACCTGTTATACTTTAGCACTTAAACAACATGTGTTGTTATATATTATTTGAATTGTTTTTGGACTTCCGTTACATGAAACATTTCCAGTTCTGTACAAAATTGAACAAATATGTTTGACACAAAGAAAACAACTTGGCCTCGGTTGGGCGAAAAAAATAAATGATTTTGTTTGTGCCAAAAAACTTTACACAAAAAGCTTCATTATGAAATTTTATTTTACATGATATTTTATTCAGGTCAAACAATGCAAATTAGTCTATAAGAAAATTGCATTTCAAATATATGAACTCAGTTAATCAACAAAAAAAAAACTAGACAAAATGAGACACAATTGAGTTAGTGTGCTGAATATTAGCCACATAGAACAAATGAAGGATTTACCATTAAAAAGGCAATAAGTTCGGCAGTGCCGAAATTTGGATACCCACCACCTCGGGTTTATATGTAAGTCTTTATCGGGAGATCAGTCTTCATGGCAGCTATATCTTAATATTGTCCGATCTGAACCATATTTGCGTCAGATGTTAGGAGGCCTAAAACTATGTACAAAATTTCAGCCAAATCGGACGAAAATTAAGGCCTGCAGCGACTCAAAAAGTCGAATCGTTAGATCGATTTATATTGGGGCTATATCAGGTTATAAACCAATTCGAACCTTATTCGGCTCAGTTGTTAAGAGTCATAACAGAACACTATATTCGAAATTTTAGCCAGTGCAAAATTTCAGCCAAATCGGACAAGAAATGAGGCTTTCATAGGCTCAAGAAGTCAAATCGAGAGATCTGCTTATATAGGAACTATATCCAATTCTGAACCGATATGGCCCATTTGGCAAAATTTTAGGCGGCTAGCTTTACGCGTTCGATCGCTATCGTGATTTCGACAGCCGTCCTTCCGTCCCTCCGTCCGCCCCTCCGTCTGTTTCTCCATCCGTCCCTCCGTCCGTACGTTCCTCCCTCCGTCCGTCTCTCCCTCCATCCCACCGTCCGTCCCTCCACCCGTCCCACCATCCGTCCCTCCACCCGTCCCTACCTCCCTACGGCCGTCCATCCCTCCATCCGAAGCTTCCTCCGTCCATCTCTCTGTCCGTCACCACCGTTCGACCCACCGTCCCTCCCTCCGTCCATCCCTCCCACTGTTCCTTAGTGGAATGTTCATAGGCAAATTTTTTTCAAATTTGCATTTATTTGCTACGACCGACTATAAAGATATTTTCACTTTTGTAGAAGCAATCTTTTACAAACCTAATTAACTGTTTTTTAACTGATGTGCTTCCAACATTATCTCGTGCAGGATTTTCCAAAAAGATTGAAGGCAGACCACATTCCATCGATAGCTTATGTGCTTACAACTAACAAACAAAAATATGTACCCAAAAACCAAGTTGAATGATGTCAACGCCAAAAATTTCTTAGAATATCAAGGCAAGTCTTCATATTTCTGTTGCTCTGTAATCGTTTAGTCCGCCTTAGCTAGAGGCCAATTATTATAAAAAACCTTCACAAGAAAATACAAAAATCCAGTGCAAATAAAAACAAGTAAAAAGGCGTTAAGTTCGGCCGGGCTGATCTTTGGATACCCACCATCTCGGGTATATATGGTAACCATCTTTCATCACAATCCGGTGAAAATTGGATAACTTAAGCACAAAAATTCGGCACGGACATTGAGTGGTTTAATATATATGTCACTATTCAATTTTGTAGAACAACATATTGGACTCTTTGGCAGATAATCCAATTATAAACCGATCTGAACCATATTAAGGTCGAATATCGTGAGGCTCAGAAGAACACACTGTTTCAAATTTCAGCGAAATCTGGTAATAAGTAAAGCTTTTATGGCGTTCAGACCCTCTATCGGGAGATCGGTCTATATGGCAGCTATATCCAAATAAAGTCCGATCTGAACCATATTTAGGTCAGATATCGGGAGGCTAAAAATAACTCACTATTCCAAATTTCAGCGAAATCGGATAAAAAATAAAGCTTTTATGGGCTTCAGACCCTCTATGGGGAGATCAGTCTATATGGCAGCTATATCTAAATAAAGTCCGATCTGAACCATATTTAGGTCAGATATCGGGAGGCTTAAAATAACCTAATGTTTTGAACTTCGGTGAAAATGGGTAAAAATTAAGGCTTTTATGGCCTTCAGACCCTTTATCGGGAGATCGGTCTATATGGTAGCTATATCTAAATATAGTCCGATCTGAACCACATTCTGATCCTATGTTGAGAGGCGTAAAACTACTCAATGTTTTAAATTTCAGCGAAATCGGTTAAAAAATAAAACTTTTTTGGGCTTGAGACCCTTTATCTGGGGATCGGTCTATATGGCAGCTATACCTAAATATGTATCCGATTTGTTCAATATTTAGGTTAGACTTCAAGAGGCTTAAGATAACCCTCTGATTCAAATTTCATCTAAATCGGGAAATAAATAAAGCTTTTATGGCCTTCAGACCCTTTATCTGGGGATCGGTCTTTATGGCAGCTATACCTAAATATAGTCCGATTTGATCAATATTTAGGTCAGATTTTGGGAGGCCTTAAACTACTCGCTGTTTCAAATTTCAGCAAAATCGGATGATAAAAAGAGTTTTTGCGGACATTAGACCCTTTAAAAGGTAAATCGGTCTATATAGCAGCTATATCCAAATGTGGTCCGATTTGGCCCGTTGAAGAACTTAACCAGCGTGTATCAAAAAGACGTATCTGTGCCAAATTTTAGCTCAATATCTCAATTTTTGAAGGCTCTAGAGTGATTACAACAGACGGACGGACGGACGGACGGACGGACAGATGGATAGACGGACTGACACAGGGACATCATTAAATCGTCTTAGAATTTAACGACGATCCGATTGTAGGGTTGGACATATTTCGATGTGTTGCAAACGGAATGACTAAATGAATATACCTCCTATCCTACGGTGGTGGGTATAAAAAAAAATTAAATACCATTAAAATCGCCTTAATCGAGCCATTCCAATGTACACAATTCGAAAAGCTTAACGATTCATAAATTGCTGTAATTATTCATGTTGAATAATTTACTTAAGCCTTTCGTACAAAACCATTCGAAGGTGCACACAGTAATTCCCTTCTGTATGAAAAGAGGAATAGAAATAGGTTAATCGCCTTTATGGGTGTCAGAGTAACCATAATAATTTGACTACGATTTATACCCCATCTTTTCAAATGTGTCAAAGTTCATAATTAATTATCCTTAATTATATATGTATGTGTGTTGCGTTATGCTATGCTCCATACTGCCAAGATTTTATGAGTTTAGACGACGTTTGGCTTCTTTATGCAACGCTTAAGCGCAATGCACATACACTTAGTCAACGAAAAACACACACACACACATACCAGAATAAAAATAAATCCTTATTTTCTCTGACCCAGTAATAATCTCATGTTACACGCACTTTCCAACTTAGCTCCACTATGAAATATTAAATGGAAACAACAACAAAAATTAAGTCTTAGTACACCATCAATTTGGTCGAGAGTATTTTTGGTTAGACCGTAAAGAAAGCAGCAGCAACAACAATAACAACAAGAACTGCTAGAAAGCAGGGCAAGCAACCAACAATTTCAACCATCCATGGTAATAAATTTTGAAAACTAAAGTACTGTGAATGTGTGTGTGTGTTTTCTTTTTTCCCTTTCGAATATATTTAAAATAATGTTTTTGTTTTTTTTTTACATTTTCTAAATGCTCTTCCTCTATAGCACAATTGTCGGCATTCCCTCATTTGGCGCATATATACCACAATAGCATTGCTAGAGCCTGGCCCTGGCATGCAAAGACTTCTACACGCACGCCACCCTACCACACACCACAAAAGAATAGCACGTTTTGTTGACACAACCGCTCGCATTCGATGGTGCAACCAAGAAAAGAATTCAGCGTTTTTTTGTTTTTTCCTGGCATTTTACTCGCCAATTGTAGTGTTTTCATGCACATTTTTGTGGAACTTAAGGTAGGCACAGTGGGCTAAATGGAACGCATATGGAACAAATTGCAAAAATAAGTCAGTGCGCAATACCATGAAATATTTAGGCAATGTTATGAATTAGACAAAGGATCAAAAAGTCACTAGCAGATCGGTTAACATGAGGTCTAAATTTAGTTGTGAAAATATCTCTAATGTATAAACTACTAAAATTGCTTTTGATCCACACCACTATAGGATGAGGGATATACTAACCTCATCATTCCGTCTGTAACACCTCCAAATATTGCTCTGCGATCCCATAAATTATAAACATTTTTGGTGGCCTTGAATTTAGCCACGTCGGTCCGTCTGTCTGTCCGTCCGTCTGTCTGTCTGTCCGTCCGTCTGTCTGTGCGACCGTCTGTCTGTCCGACCGTCTGTCTGTCTGTCTGTCTGTCCGTCCGTCTGTCTGTCTGTCCGTCCGTCTGTCTGTCTGTCCGTCCGTCTGTCTGTCCGTCTCTCTATTGAAAACATGGAAGCGTTCGAACACTTCAAACTAGCCACATGAAATGTTGCATGGATTCTTCTTATTGATGCAGATCATTGGGGATTGCAAATGCGACATATCGGTTCTGATTTTAATATAGCTCCTATATAAACCGATCTCCTGATTTGATTTATTGAGCCCCTAAAACAGACAGTTTTATCCAATTTGGCTATGATTCTGCTCGTGGTGGCTTTTTATGACTTCCCATAACTGTTATGAAATTTGGCCAAGGCTTCTCAATGAGTAATAAAACACTTCATACCAAATTTCGTGTGAATCGGTTGAAAATTGGGATAACTAAAGTAACTTCGAAAAAAAAAATTTGCGTTAGGAGTTCTGTGCTGCTTACAAAATCCTTAATCATTGTCCATGCCACGCCCTAAGTTGGTTCATGTCTATTATTGTGACCCCACCTAAATGCCGGTATCTGTTAGACGCGAAAGCTGGGCAATGACAGATAGTAAATGCTCCAATGTCTCATCAACCTTCCCGCATGCCCAACACATGCTATCACTTGCCGCACCGATTTTAAATAAGTGAGCTCGTAGTCCTATGTGTCCCTTGCTTCCTTTCAGTAATAGCCTCGTCTTCTCTCGATCTGGATCTCCCCATAGGATTTTCGTCTTCCAACCGACCGTTTCGCTATTTCACAGGGCTACAAGCGCATTAGTCACCCACGCCCTTAACTCGGACAGCGTCGACCCGAAAGGCTTCGGGTTAATAAAGTTTATTGACGGCAGTTCTCTGGCCTTCACTGCCAAATCAGCTTTTTGCTCATTTCCCTTTACCCCAGCCACGACCAATGGTACCCATACGATGCAGATCGTACCATCCTTACAGAAGGCGTTAATCTCCTTTTTACATTCCAAGACTGTTCGTGACCTTACCGTTCTGATTGTTATTGAACTTATGGCCGTAAAGATGTTCATATTCGACCTCTTCGCGTTGCGCATCACACCACCTCACGCATTCTGTGATCGCGCGGATCTCCGCCTGCAGTCATTGTGTAACATTTCAGTCTATTCGGATAAGAATTGCACCTTGTAGGGGCTCAAGAAGCAAAATCGAGAGATCAGTTTATATGGGAGCTGTATCAAGCTATTGATCGATTCAGACCATATTGGATACGGTCATGGGAGAAGTCGTTCTACACAATTTCTGTCAAATCGGATGAGAATTGCGCCCTCTATAGGCTCAAAAAGTCAACATCCCAGATTGGTTTATATGGCAGCTATATCTGGTTATGTACCTAGTTATTGGAAGTCATAATAAAACATCTCATGCAAAATTTCAGCCAAACCGGATGAAAATTGCGCCCTCTAGCGGCTAAATAAATCAACATCCAAGATAGATTTATATGGCAGCTCAACCAGGTTATGAACCGATTTGAACCATACTTAGCGCAGTTGTTAGCAGTGATTACAAAACACCACGTGCAAAATTACAGCCAAATCGGATAAAAATGGCGCCCTCTAAAAGCTGAAGAAGTCAAGACCCAAGATCGGTTTATATGGCAGCTAAACCGATTTAAACCATACTAAGCACAGTTGTTGGAAGTGATACCAAAACGCCACCTGCAAAATTTCAGTCAAATCGGATGAGAATTGCGCCCTCCAGCGGCTGAATAAATCATGATCCAAGATCGATTATATGGCATCTAAACCAGGTTATGAACCGATTTAAACCATACTAAGTACAGTTGTTGGAAGTGATACCAAAACACCACCTGCAAAATTTTAGTCAAATCGGATGAGAATTGCGCCCTCTAGAGGCTCAAGAAGTCAAGACCCAAGATCGGTATATATGGTAGCTATTTCAAAACAAGGACCGACCTACAATAAAAAGTATTTGTGCAAAACTTTAAGCGCGTAAGTTTGTGTGCTTTCTACAGACAGACGAACGGACGGATGGACAGACGAACGGACATGGCTAGATCGACTTAAAATGTCATGACGATCAAGAATATATATTTTTTTTGACCTCTTAGACCCATATTCGTGCTGTTACAAACAGAATGACGAAATTAGTATGCGCCCATCCTATGGTGAAGGATATAATAAGAACTGCCATGAAATTTCAAACGAAAAGCATAATTCGTCCCAACAAGAATCAAGACGATCCGAATTCTATATGTCTAAAAAAGTCATGAAATGGAATGGTATCCGACTACAAACTATTTCAGGTACCATCCCACTGTGCATTCTCATCCATTTGGTAATGTATGTCAGGAGGCCGATGAAACGCTAATACATAGCCATATGCTACTTGGATACTTTAGGATATGACAGAGTTTCCACACATTCGGCATTCCATTACACACAAGTTGCTCTGTTGTAATTATTGTCAAGAACCATATGGCATTGGGAAGAGGACAACACGAACTATGACAAAATTCCACGACATTCACGTGCAAACACAACCAAAATCTTTGCATAACTTCCTCAAGCAAATATACCCGGGTAGAGGACACTCAATGCTGTATATTTTTCTCCAATGCTGAACACGTGGTTGCGTGCCTATGAAAACTCGTCATTCATTTAAATAATCCCATCCCCAACTCACTATCGCCTGGTTTCACCTGTTCCAAAGTTTACTAGCCACGAATAGAGCCAAGCAAAGTAATGTTGGTCTTCGTCACCACATGGGAATGACGCATTCACCGCAGAGTAACTGCAGCATTGAAACAAAAGCCAATGATTTTTATGAGCGCTGTGGTAGCCATGCTCGGATGAGTTAAACAAAACAAAAAAAAAACCCAAAAACAAAAGATGCCTTAGGGCACGAAATGGCTTTGCTGCAGCATATCCAGCATACGAGCAGTTATAAAATCTGGCATGAAAGGCCGCATACCTAAGGGAGGTATGGGGATTAGAGTGCTTAAATGTTCTTCCGTTTACAACTGCAACGTATGAAATAAAAGCCTGAATGCAGAGCCATTATTCACCATCAGGGAGCTGCAACTGAATTTGCTTACTTTGTGATCCATCACGTATGGCAAACAAAAGGTTTCGTCTCTACTTTGGCTTTAGATATATTAGGAGGAATTTTGTTTTTTTTTCGATAGAGAAGAGCACTTATGATACAAACTACATACAAAGCATTCCTCATTAGCTATATGTGGTTAAAGCCAAATTTGCTTTTAAAGAAACAGAACTTTTGTTTTAGTGCAACTGCAGTCATTAGCTATCGACTGCAAATGAGGTTTACATTTCTATTTACATTCCATTTGAAATGACACGCATTGGTCAAAATGCAGTGGAAAAAGTTAGTAATCCGATTGTAGTCAAAGAAAATAACTTTCCTCCAAACTTTGAGCCGCCAATTAATGCAGAGTAAAACAAATTTTGAAAAAAATATCTATAATGGACCACATTTCGTATCTTTGGGTTATCTACTGATGCGAGGACTATAGTTGAACATATGAGGACTATATATTATAATTCCGATTTCCAGAGGTCAAATAAATCAAATCTGATGATCGGATTATATAGCAGCTACATCAGGATGTAGACCAATTCGAATCATACTTGGCACCAGGGCTACGGATTCGGAGCCTTGAAGTCGGAGTCGAACTATTTTGCCTGGAGTCGAGATAAGTTTCTCGACTCCGGACAAAGTAATGAAAAATTTTTCAACAAAAAAAAAATTAATTATAAAAATGTTTTTCAATACAAAATAAGTAAAAAGACGTTAAGTTCGGCCGGGCCGAACTTTGGATACCCACCACCTCGGTTAGATATGTAAACCACATTTCATCAAAATTCGGTGAAAATTGCATACCTTATGTCCCATAGCAGTTATATCGAAATATGCTCAGATTTGGACCAAATATTAATAAGTTCAGTAGCTATATCTAAAAATAAACCGATCGGAATCATATACGACACAAATTTTAGTGAAATCGGATTAAAAATGCCCCTTTAATGGGGCCAAGACTTTAAATCGAGATATCGCTCTATATGGCAGCTACATCCAAATCTGAAGAAAGATGTCGAAAGCCTTAAGACAACTCGCTGTCTCAAATGTCAGCGACATCGGACAATAAATGCGCCTTTTATGGCCCCAAAACCTTAAACCGAAAGATGGGTCTATATGGCAGTTATATCCAAATCTGGACCGATCTGTGCCATATTGCAGTAGTATGTCAAGGGCCTTAACTTAACTCACTTTTCCAAATATCGGCGACATCGGATAATAAATGCGCCTTTAATGGGCCCAAAACCTTAAATCGAGAGATCGGTCTATATGACAGCTATATTCAAATCTGAACCGATCTAGGCCAAATTGAAGAAAGATGTCGAAAGCCCTAAGACAACTCGCTGTCTCAAATTTCAGCAACATCGGTTAATAAATGTGGCTTTTATGGGCCTAAGACCCTAATTCGGAGGATCGGTCTATATGGCAGATATATCCAGATCTGATCCGATCTATTCCATATTACAGAAGTATGTCAAGGGGGTTAACTTTACTCACTGTCTCAAATTTCGGCGATATCGGATAATAAATGCGCCTTTTATGGGCCCAAAACCTTAAATCGAGAGATCGGTCTATATGGCAGCTATATTCAAATCTGGACCGATCTGGGTCAAAATGAAGAAGGACGTCGAAAAGCCTAACTTAATTCACTGTCTCAAATTTGTGCTACATCGGACAATAAATGCACCTTTTATGGCCCCAAAACCTTAAATCGAGAGATCGGTCTTTATGGCAGCTATATCAAAATCTGAACCGATCTGAGCCAAATTGAAGAAGGATGTCGAAGGGCCTAACACAACTCACTGTCCCATATTTCAGCAAAATCGGATAATAAATGTGGCTTTTATGGGCCCAAGACCCTAAACCGGAGGATCGGTCTATATGGCAGCTATATCCAAATCTTTACCGATCTGAGCCAAATTGGCGAGGGATGTCGAAGGGCCTAACACAACTCACTGTCTCAAATTTTAGCAAAATCAGATAATAAATGTGGCTTTTATGGGCCTAAGACCCTAAATCGGCGGATCGGTCTATATGGGGGATATATCAAGATATAGTCCGATATAGCCCATCTTCGAACTTTACCTGCTTATGGGCAAAAAAAAAGAATCTGTGAAAAGTTTCAGCTCAATATCTCCATTTCTAAAGACTGTAGCGTGATTTCAACAGACAGACGGATGGACATGTCTAGATCGTCTTGATGAGATCATCACCTGCTCCCGATATAGCCCATCTTCGAACTTAACCTGCTTATGGACAAAAAAAAAGAATGTGTGAAAAGTTTCAGCTCAATATCTCCATTTTTAAAGACTGTAGCGTGATTTCAACGGACAGACAAGTCTAGATCGTCTTAATGAGATCATCACCTACTCCCAAGATGCCCATTACAGGAGTACCAATGATTGAGGTAATCCAGATGAACCTCCACCGGAGCGAGACTGCTACACACTCTCTGATGAAGAAAATCAGTATGGACAAGATTCATATTGCCTTAATTAATTAACAGTTAATATTGGTAACACCGTTACCTTTCTTAATAAGATTAGGGAGGATGTATTAGATCAGACGAACCTCATCGGCAAGGTTCGGTGAGGTTCAGGATTGGAGAGTCTCCATGGAAGACTTTTTCTCTGACCATCTCTACATTAGATTTAGAATAGCACGGCCAGCGCCGAAACCGGCGGAAGAATGACGTTTATCGAAGATTTATAATAACTGAATTTATGGTGAAGGAATTCTTGAGGAGCTTCATACCATTTAAGTCGCTCGGATCTGGTGGAATATTTCCGGCGTAACTACAGAAAGAGACAAACTATCTGGCGCCTCGTCTGGCAAAATTTTCACAGCGTGTCTAGGACTTGCATATACTCTGATAGTATGGCAGGACGCAAGGGTGGTGTTTATACCCAAGCTCGGCAAGGCAAGTCATGCAACACCAAAGGCCTACAGACCCATAGCCTTACGTCCTTTCTGCTCACAACCATGAAACGTATTGTGGACACTATGATAAAGGGTAGGACATCCAGCAAGCTGTTTAAATACAAACAGAATGTCTATGTCAAGGGAAGGTCGGTGGAGACTGCCCAGCACGAGGTTGTGCATTAAATAGAAGAATCCCTCGATGCCAAAACGTACATCCTGGCGGTATGCATTGACATCGAGGTAGCTTTTAACGATGTGCGGACCGACACACTGATCCAATCCTTAGACCAGTACCGGGTGGACCCAGTCCTTAGAGACTGGATAAACCATATGCTAAGGAACAGGTGGATAAATTGTGTGTCCAATGGCATAAATATAAGGGAGAAAGTGGCACAAGTCACGCCACAGGGGGGCATTTTATCGCCACTCGTATGGCTGACCACCATAAATGAACTGATGCTGACTGAGGAGGGATTTGGACCCGACTGCTATGCAGACGATGTTATAATACTTTTAAGGAGTAAGAATCCGAACGAGCTATGCAGAAGGGACGAAAGGGTCTTTCATATGACATATGAGTGGGCTTGACCAGAGGTCTCAATGTTAACCTAGAGAAGACTAAAATGTGCGTGTTCACAAGGAGGACGAAGGTGGGCGAATTTAACGCACCACATTCCTCAATACGAAGATTTCGATATCTGAAAAGGTCAAATACTTAGGTGTGATCTTGAACAGGAAACTGAATTGGAAGTGTCACATTCAGGAGCGTACTGAGAAGGCTCACAGATATTGGGCAATATGTAGACGGGCCGTAGGCTCGAAATGGGACCTGATTAGACCAATACTTACTTACGCCTCAGTTGTTTGGTGGACTGCTACGGAGAAAAAGTGCAACATAGGGACCATACAACAGGTTCAGAGAATATATTGTCTTGGCATAGACGGAGCGGTGAGGACCACGCCCACAAGGGCACTGGAGACTATACTCTTTGTGGAGAAGTTTTTACATGGCTTCAATGTTCGGCATAGTACCTCACAAATGTTGCCAGCATTAGGAGCGGATAACCACCGCCAAAAATTTTTCTGATGTTTTCGCCAGTATTCGAAACTAGGCTTTCAGCGTCATAGGCAGGCATGTTGTCCTCTGCGCTACTGTGGCCTCGTGGTCAAAGGATCTAGAAGTGAAAATCTGGCTACACATATACATGGGAGCTATATCTGTAATAAATTTGTAAGTTGCTAAGTTCGGCCGGGCCGAATCTTATATACCCTCTACCATGGTTCGCGTTTGTAGAGCTCTTTCCACGGTATCTCTTTTTAGGCAAACAAAGGATAAAACAAAAGAATTGCTATGTTATTGGAACAATATCAAGTTATGGTTCATTTCGGACCATAATTGTACTGAATATTGGAGACTATAGTAGAAGTCATTGTGTAAAATGTCAGCCAAATCTAGTATGAATTGCGCACTTTAGGGGCTGAAGAATTAAATTGGGAGATCGGTTTATAGGGGAGCTGTATTAGGCTATAAACCGATTCATACCATATTCGACACATTTGCTAAAGGTCATGGCAGTAGACGTTGTACAAAATTTCAGCCAAATCGGATAATAATTGCGCCCTTTAGAGGCTCAAGAAGTCAAGATCCCATGTCAGTTTATAAGGCAGCTATATTAGGTTATAGACCGATTTGAACCATAACTAGCACATCTGTTGAAAGTCATAGCAAAACAATTTATGCAAAATTTCAGCCAAATCGGATAATAAATGCGCCCTCTAGTGGCTCAAGAAGTCAAGACCCCGGATCGGTTTACATGGCAGCTATACCAGGATATGGACCGAATGCAACCATACTTAGCACATCTGTTGAAAGTCATAACAAAACACCTTATGCAAAATTTCAGCCAAATCGGATAATAATTGCGCCCTCTAGTGGCTCAAGAAGTCAAGACCCCAGATCGGTTAATATGGCTGCTATATCAGGTTATAGACCGATTTAAACCATACTTAGCACAGTTATTGAAAGTCATAATAAAACACCTCATGCTAAATTTCAGCAAAATCGGATGAGGATAGTGCCCTCTAGTGGCTCAAGAAGTGAAGACCCAGATCGGTTTATATGACAGCTATATCAGGTTATAGACCGATTTAAACCATACTAAGCACAGTTATTGAAAGTCATAATAAAACACCTCATGCAAAACTTCAGCAAAATCGGAAAAGGATTGTGCTCTCTAGTGACTCAAGAAGTCAAGATCCCAGATTGGATTATATGGCAGCTATTGGGTTGGCCAAAAAGTAATTGCGGATTTTTTAAAAGAAAGTAAATGCATTTTTAATAGAACTTAGAATGAACTTTAATCAAATATACTTTTTTACACTTTTTTTCTAAAGCAAGCTAAAAGTAACAGCTGAAAACTGACGGAAGAAAGAATGCAATTACAGAGTCACAAGCTGTGAAAAAATTTGTCAACGCCGACTATATGAAAAATCCGCAGTTACTTTTTGGGCAACCCAATATATTAAAACGTGGACCGAAATGGTCTATATTTACAATCCCAACCGACCTACACTAATAAGAAGTATTTGTGCGAAATTTCAAGTGGCTAGACTTATTCCTTTGAAAGTTAGCATGCTTTCGACAGACAGACGGACATGGCTAGATCGACATGAAATGTCATGACGATAAAGAATATATATACTTTATGGGGTCTTAGATGAATATTTCGAGGAGTTACAAACAGATTGATGAAATTAGTATACCCCCATCCTATGGTGGAGGGTATAAAAATGTAGACCTCATATAAAAAATCTCCTTCATATTGAACTTTCCCATTCCTTGAATTTAATATTTTTATGCCCACCACTAAAGCTTATGAAGGTAGTTTCATTTTATTTTGTTTTTTATTATATGCAAATGAAACTAATTGTCAACACTGGACAAGAAACATTCTTTAATTCATAAATGATATTAAAACCTTCCGAAATTTCATTCGAAAACAACTGGTTTTAAAAATAGCCTTCTTTTCACGAAACCCATGTTCCCATTGCACTATTCGCTCACAACAAAAAGCATTTGCATGTTCTAGAGTGCATGGTACAAGTGGTCTAAGTGCAAAGGGTTGATGGAGAAGATGATGATGTGTTTTTGTTTTAAATGTCAGTTATACCTTTAACATTTAACCTTACAGCTACATACTCAAAATTTAATTGTAATAGCTGACTGATGCAAAGGTTAAAGGTTAAGCATCTGGCATTTATCTGCATTGCTGCATTGGATGGGGCTTAGCAACATTGCAGAATGCAAATTTTTTTGGGCGAATGGCAGAACATAAATTGGGCAAATGGCAGGGCATAAATTGGAAAATTAAAATTGAGAATCATAAATAGTTATAAAGGGCGAAATATTATTCATATAACAAAAACAGCTACACTACACTCAGAGATTTAGGGAGAAAGAAAAATACGAAAGCCACCTATTGATTAATTGAAGGGGATTAAGTTCAACCCTTTTAGACCATTAGCCCTACTTGTGGTACAATCGCTTTGAAATTTAATATGTGAGAAGCTTTCGATTCTCTGATTATTAAAAGGTACACTCGATGTTTTTATGAAAACAGAAATCGGTGTTGGAAAAAATGATAAACAGACACTATATTTAATATCGTATCAAAATAACATGTAACCAGTAAGGAAAGACAAAAGTCGAGCGAAGCCGACTATATAATACGCTACACCACCGAGTATACGTAATACTTTTTATTGATAGCACTTATATCCAAATTTAGTTAGACTTTAATTTTGCATAGCTATTGAAATATGAAATGGAGGCCACCGTAGCGCAGAGGTTAGCATGTCCGCCTATGACGCTGAACGCCTGGGTTCAAATCCTGGCGAGAACATCAAAAAATTTTCAGCGGTGGGTATACCCTCCTAATGCTGGCGACATTCGTGGGGTACTATGCCATGTAAAAACTTCTTCTCATAAGAGGTGTCGCACTGCGGCACGCCGTCCGGACTCGACTATAAAAAGGAGGTCCCTTATCATTGAGCTTAAACTTGAAACGGACTGCACTTTATGGAAAGCCTTATACGATTTTCTTACGATGGTACGAAAATTGTGGTTCCTACAGCCTTAAAAGTCGAAACGAATAAAAGATATATATGGGAGTTTTATCTAAATAGATATTGATGAAATTTTGCACACGTATTGGAATGTCAATTAAACCATCTCAAGAAACATTTTTTAGAGATCGGACCAAAATTGTGGATTCTACAGCCAAAAAAGGCTATATCGGATGAAAAATATATATGGGAGCTATATCTAAATCTGAACCAATATTTATGAAACTTTGCACACATATGAGGACATTGAATAAAACGGCCCATACCAAGTTTTGTAAAGATCGGACCAAAATTGTGGCTTCTACAGCCTCAAAAGGCCATATAGGATGAAAAATATATATGGCAGCTACATCTAAATCTGGACCAATTGTTATGGAACTTTGCACTCATATGAGGACATTGAATAAAACGGCCCATGCTAAATTTTGCAAAGATCGGACCAAAATTGTGGCTTCTACAACCTTAAAAGGCCATATCGGAAGAAAAATATAAATGGGAGCCATATATAAATCTGATCTTATTCTGAATAAATTTTGCACACATATTGGGACGTCACAAAAAGCACTTTTTGCCAAATTTTGTAAAGATCGGACCAAAATTGTGCCTTCTAACGCCTTAATAGGCCAAATCGGACGAAAGTTATATATGGGAACTATATTTAAATCTGAACCGATATAGATGAAATTTTGCACACATATTGGGATTCTCATAAAGCACTTCGTGCCAATAGCCTAACATATATCAATATGTCAAATTTCATTGAAATCGGATTATAAATGTGTATTTTATTGGGCCAAGACTTTAAATCTAGATATTGGTCTATATGACAGCTATATCCAAATCTAAACCGATTTGGGCCAAATTGCAGATAAATGTCGAAGAGCCTAACACAACCCACTGTCCAAAATTTCGGCGACATCGGATAGTAAATGCGCCTTCTATGGGCTCAAAACCTTAAATCGGGAGATCGGTCTATATGGCTGCTATATCCAAATCTGGACCGATCTGAGCCAAATTGAAGAAAGATGTCGATGGGGCTAACACAACTCACTGCTCTAAATTTCGGCGACAGCGGACAATAAATGCGCCTTTTATGGGGCCAAATCCTTAAATCGAGAGATCGGTCTATATGGCAGCTATATCCAAATCTAAACCGATCTTTACCAAATTACAGAAGTATGTTGAGGGGCTTAACTTAACTCACTGTCCCAAATTTCGGCGACATCGGACAATAAATGCGTGTTTTATGAGCCTAAGACCCTAAATATGAGGATCGGTCTATATGGCAGCTATATCCAAATCTGAACCGATCTAAGCCACATTGACGTAGGATGTCGAAGAGCCTAAGACAATTTATTTTCCCAAATTTCAGCAAAATTAGATAATAAATGTGGCTTTTATGGGCCTAAGACCTTAAATCGGAGGATCGGTCTATATGGCAGCTATATCCAAATCTGGACCGATCTGAGCCAAGTTGACGGAGGATGTTGAAGAGCCTAACACAACTCACCGTCTCAAATTTTATCAAAATCGGATAATAAATGTGGCTTTTATTGGCCTAAGACCCTAAATCGGCGGATCGGTCTATATGGGGGCTACATCAAGATATAGTCCGATATAGCCCATCTTCGAACTTAACATGCTTATGGACAAAAAAAGAATTTGTGCAAAGTTTCAGCTCAATATATCTATTTTTGAAGACTGTAGCGTGATTTCAGCAGACAGAAGGACGGACATGTCTAGATCGTCTTAGATTTTTACGCTGATCAAGAATATATATACTTTATAGGGTCGGAGATGAATATTTCGATGCGTTGCAAACGGAATGACAAAATGAATATACCCCCATCCGTCGGTGGTGGGTATAAAAAGAAAATTTAAAGTTGGGAATTCCGTGCTACTTACAAAATCCCTAATTGTTTTCCATACTACTCCCCTAAGTTGATTCATGTCTGGTATTGTGTTCCCACCTTAGTGCCGGTGTCTGTTAGCAGCGAAAGCCGGGCAATGTCATAGGAAATGCTCCAACGTCTCATCATCTTCCCCACATGCCTTACACTTGCTATCACTTGCCGCAACGATTTTGCAAAAGTCTGCTCGTAGTCCTATGTGTCCCGGTATGACACCAAAATCTGTAGAAGGTAGTCATTCCTAGTCCTAGATTTTCGCCGTGCTACCTACCGTTTCGCTGCTCCACAGTGTTACATGCGCGCTTATCGCTCACGCCCTTGAATCGGACGGCGTCGACCCGAAAGGCTTCGGGTTAACTTCGGTTAAGTTCATCGACGGCAGTTCTATGGCCTTCACAGCCAAATCGTTTGCCCATTCATTTCCCCTTACTCCTTTATGGGCCGGCATCCCAACGATACGGATTGTGCCTTCTTCAGAGAAGGCGTTAATCTCCTTCTTATACTGCAAGACTGTTCCTGACCTTACCCTCCTGGTTATTATTGCCCTTATAGCCATTTTAGTGTCCGTAAAGATGTTCATACTCGACGTCTTCGAGCTAGTACCACACCAGCTCACACTTTCCGTTATCTCCGCCTGCAGGATCGTATTACGATCAGGCAGTCTAAAACAGATCTCAGACCTATAGAGTCATTGTCAAACATTATTGGATCCTCATAAAATTCTACACAGTATTAAAATCCTTTACTAAGCCCTATCTCTTTGCTGATGAGGCCAAATTCATTTACACATCCTTCAATATGTTATGGTTGGCTGCCTTATTAAGGGGTCCCATTAAAGTTTCTCCACTGTTTCTATGTTTATGGCCATAGGTTGCCATTTCAAGTCAAAAGATAATCACAAACATCTTGAAACAATTTTCAATCGCACTCAGAGCAAAAAAAAAAAACAATTTCAACATAATGACACTTAAGATGATACAACGAAGAGTTTTCTGCTGGCAATTTTTGCTTTTTTTTTGCTCTCTCTCCTCATATTTGTTTTTGCTATTGCTCTGACCTAAGATGCAACGCCAAGTGATAATATGAACGAAAAAAGAATTGCGAAGAGCAAGAAGTGCCTTACGCGCGGGGAAGACGATAATAAGGAGGAAACATTTTATTCAAGCCTCTGCTCGAACTGCCTTTTACTGTAAGAAGAGCCTATCATTGAAGATGATAGGCGCTGAGGGTTCTCGATTTGAAAAGCCAAAGGGGTCTTGCCAAGGAAAAGTGTTTGTTTGACAATATTTGTGCATGTGGGTAAACATTTGGTTGTTGTCGTCGTCGTCGTCATCCATCAACAAGGATGCACTTTGAAGGATATGAAATTTTTGTTTTCCATGTAATTAGCATACGTTGTGGGTGGGAGGCCAATTTAACGTAATGATATGGGACTTGGGAAATTCAAGCAAAAATATTTAATGGAATTGACGTAATTTCATTAAGACCTCTTAGAAGCTCTTAAAATTAGCAGTTTTAATAAAATTTTGTTTCACTTAAATTATATTTTTGAGGTAAGCGGGAACGCATTTTTAGAAATTACCAAAAACAAGTAAAAAGCCATTAAGTTCGGCCGGGCCGAACTTTGGATACCCACCACTTTGGGTTTATATTTAAATCCCCTTTCGTCACAATCCACTGAAAATTGGATAACTTATGCATCCAAATTCGGAACAGACATTGAGTGGTCTAATATATATGCCACTATTCAATTTTGTAGAACAAAGCCGATCTAAACCATATTAAGGTCGGGTATCGTGAAGCTCAGAAAAACTCACTGTTTAAAATTTCAGCGAAATCGGGGAATAAATAAAGCTTTAATGGGCTTCAGTCCCCTTATCGGCAGATCGATCCATATTTAGGTCGGATGTTGGGAGGTCTTAACCTACTGACTGTTTCAAATTTCAACGAAATCGGGTAGTAAATAAAGCTTTTATGGCCTTCAGACCCTTTATCGGGAGGTCGGTCTATATGGCAGCTATATCAAAATATAGTCCAAACTGAAACATATTTAGGTCGGGTGTCAGGAGGCTAAAAATAACACACTGTTTCAAATTTTAGCAAAATTTTTATGGGCTTCAGACCCTTTGTCGGCAGATCGGTCTATATGACAGCTATATCTAAATATAGTCCGATCTTTACTATAATTGGGTCGGATATTGGGAGGCTTAAAAATGCGCACTGTTCAAAATTTCAGCGAAATCGGATAAAAATTAAAGCTTTTATGGCCTTCAGACCTTTTATCGGAAGGTCGGTCTATATGACAGCTATATCTAAATATAGTCCGATCTCAACCATATTTGGGTCAGATGTCGGGAGACTTAAAATAACCCATAATTTAAAATTTCAGCAAAATATAAAAATATATATTATATTATATATAAAAATCAATTTGTGTTTGTTTGTTTGTTTGTTTGTATGTTTGTGTGTTCCTTATAGACTCAGAAACGGCTGAAGCGATTTTCTTGAAATTTTCACAGATGGTGCACAATGAGCCCGTGGTGAAAATAGGGTACTACATATTTTGATATCTGGGGGGGGGGGGGGCGCCGTCCCTCCCTCTTACCATAATTTTCAGAAACGCCAGATCTCGGAGGTGGGTGGTGCGATTTAAGCGAAATTAATTTTGTGTACTTTCATATAGTACCCTAAAAATAAAAATTTGGTATCCAAATTTCGGATGGGGTACCTAGGGGGGCCGCCCCACCCTAAAACCTAACAAACATATATTTAGACCAATCACGACAATATGGGACTCAAATGAAAGGTATTTAGGATGAGAAAACGTATCTGATATCCAATTGTCGGACCATGTGCTATGAGGACCACCCAAGCCCCAAAACACCCCTAAATCGGACATATTTACCAATTATGGTAATATGGGACTCAAATGAAAGGTATTTGCGAGTAGAATACGAATCTAATATCCAAATGTGGGACCACGTTTCTGGGGGTCCTTTCCCAAAACACCCACCAAACAGAACTTATTTACTTACCATGGGAATATGGGTCTTTCATAAAAGGTATTTGAATGTAGAATACGATTCTGATATCCAAATATGGGACTAAGTATTTGGGAGGCCGCCTCTCCCCAAAAACCTCCTCCAAAGAGGACATATTTACGACCATAGCAATATGGGGCTCAAATGAAAGGTCTTTGGGAGTAAAGCACGAATTTGATATTAATATTCGGGAAAAGTGTCTATGGGGCCACGCCACCCCCACCACACCAACCAAATAGTAAATATTTTCTGACTATTGCAATATGAGGCTCAAATAAGAGGGTTTTTAAAGTGGAACATGAATCCGATATACATTTTCAAGGCCAACTCACTGAGTGGCCACCGATTCCCCCAAAACACCCCACAAGCCGGTCATGTTTGTCGACTATAGAAATATGGAGCTCAAATTAAAGGTATGTGGGAGTAGACCACGTATCTGATATTAACATAAGGGGCCAACTATCTAGCGGACGTCCCACCACCATAACAACCCCCAAAAAGGACATATTTGGTCACCAAGACAATTCGGATCTTAAAGAGAGTGGAACTAAATATTCATAGTTTTTAGGGCCAATACCCCAAACCAGACATATTTACTGACTTTTGCAATAAGGAGTTTAAATGAGATTAGAAAACGAATTTGATATCCAATTTTGAGGGCAATGGCAATATGGGGTTCAAATAAATGATATATAGATATATGAGAATAGAGCATTTTGCTGATATATTATCCGGGCTTAGTGTTTGGGGGACCATCCCAATGCAAATTTTTCGACCATGCCAATATGTGGCTCAAATTAAAGGTATTTGAGATTAGAAAACGAATTTTATTAACCTATTTTAGGGTCATGAGTTTGGGGGACGCGTCATACTGTAAACTCCCCTCAAAACCAATGGCAATATGGGGTTTAAATAAATGGTATTTGAAAGAAGACCACGATGCTGATATTTTTTCAGAACCAAGTATCTTGGGGACAACCTCACCCCCGAAAACACCCCTAAATCAGACAACTTGAGAATATCGGACTGAAATATGGTTTTTTAAGAATGGAGTACACCTTACATCCAAACTTAAATTCGTAGACCAATAAAGATCATATGGAATTCAGATAAAGGCACTTATATTGTTTAACTTTTTAGCCAAGCGATATACTATTTTCCTAGCATGGTATTTCACTTAAAGCTCTTTAATTGGCGAAAAGAAATATTCCAAGGAAACTTTTGTTCCATGTAATGTAAAAGAAGGTGCAGCGGAGCGGGCCCGGGTCAGCTAGTATATATATATATATAGCCCGATTTCCACTCCTAGAGCCATTGCAACAACATTTATTGACCAATCTTGCCAAAATATTGCACAACACCTTCCTCGACGACTACTACAATATCCGAGAAGTTTGCTTGAAATCGGTTCAGATTTGGATATAGCTCCCACATATATGTTCGTCCGATTTGCAGTAATACAGCAATCAAATGGTCATTTATTTACCGATTCTCTCGAAATTTGGCAGGAAGGATTTTTTAATGACTCTCGACATTACTGGTGAATTTCAAAGAAATCGGTTCACATTTAGATATAGCTCTCATTTATATATATCGCCCTATTTTCACTCCTAGAACTATTGCAATCGCATTTATTAACCAATTTCCCCAAAACTTTGTACAACGACTTGCCCGACGACTTCCACATTATCTGAGAAGTTTGCTTGAAATCGGTTCAGATTTTGATATATCTCCACCATTCTATAGGGTATTATACATTCGGCACCGCCCGACTTTTGCCCTTCCTTACTGGTTTTTTGTTAATTCGTGTTACTTCAAACAGACTCCACTAAACACAATCTACACGATAAGTTTTCGATTTAAATATATATTTGCTCCGAGAGGCCTTTTTCGTATACCCTTAAGCCTGAATGGTCGTTTTTGTGCTTGCTAAAACCTAATTTCTGTCTACACCAATTGCAAAGTGTCTTGATCTCCCAAATATTTTTTTTCGCTCACATAGATTCCCTAAGGATGGTTTGTATTTTAAGAAACCTTAATGTACTTGTGTGTTTGGTTCCTATTTAATACGGCATAACTTTGTTGCCCCTAAGGTCTTCAATAACATATTTCTATATTAAATTATATATTGAGAAAACAATTTCTTAAAGAGCCCACAACAATTGTAGCCCAGAGTAACACACATGTTTCACCAAAGGCTACATGGCTTTTGATAGCCTATAAGGCCGGGCTATAAAGAACACAACTTTTTCTTTTTTTTAATTTGTTTATTAAACTCTTCAAAGAGAAAAAGCCAGAGTTGGAAGTGTTTCGCAGTTTTTTGTGCGGCCCCTTAAGTTGTTCCACATAAATGGCTAAGCATGCCATGGGCAAAAGCCAAAGCAAAAGATAGCAACTGTGATGGCAGCAGCAGAAGAAGAAGAAGCGATAATAGCATTTACAAGTACCATTAAAAATGACATTAAATTGCTTTCGATGTGTGTGAGCGAAAGAAAGGAAAATACTGAGCAGCACAAGGGTCACACATAATCGTAATATCTTTTTTGCACGAAACATACACACACACACACACGATCTAAACATCTTAAAAGACGTGTCCAGGACACAACCGAAACAAAAACACACACATTTGTTGCTACACTTTTATACAGTTACGGCTGACTGACAATCTAAAGCTAAAAGCATGTCAAGTTGAGTGTGTGTGTGTGTGAGTGTGTTTGTTTGTATGAGTGTAAGCTCAGGAGATAAGGTCAGTGTTTGTGTGGCGGTGTGAACTTTTCGTATCAAGAAGAGGAAAAAAACCCCAACAAATGTATAAACAAAATTGTCTTGTTGTTCTTCTTATTTGGCACTTCTCAATGGCCTCTGTCATCTCGGGGCTCTTCCTCTCGCATTCTCGGCCACTATTTTATTCACCACTTTAACGCTCCTCGCCCGGTTTAACTGAAATAATAACACACATACGAATGGTCACGACATGTGAGTGGGTGCTTAGATAAGTGTTTGTATATTCGTGTATGTGTGTGTTTCTGTAAATTTTCCCAGAGATATGTTGGAGGTGTGTAAAGAAAAATGTTCACAGATAAAAATGCTTGTAATCGAGATGGTTATTGTTAAGGGCGTCACCAAGTATTTTGACACATCTCACCCACAGGCGCGGCACGAAACGAAAGAAAGGAAATTTGAACAGCTGCCCCCGCTGCCAAAAACAAAAACACAACAACAATAAGAAAAGAAAGATTACAAGAGCCTATTACTGATGTTCTTGACTGTGATGATGTTGGCAACATTTTCGTTTCGTTTCGTTTGCCAGGCAACCAGCCAACCATCCCACATTATCCATGCCACTGCGGCGCCACCCCAAGGACCCCCAAATGGTCACAGGTCACACTGTGAGGTATCCATCCTCTGCTTGTGTACTTTTGTGTAACATTGTTCACTCTCTTGTGCTTGTGCTTGTGCTTGTCTTGGCCAGGTCCATGCTCTCCCTCTGCCTCACCGTTGGAGGGTCCTTTGATTTCCTGTTTCATGCTGTTGGCCATTATTATATAATGACAAGTAAACATATTTTGGGCGTTGCACAGCTATTTTTTGTGACATATCAAAGGCGTTGCTTGCCCTGCTAACATGAACTTTAAAACAACTCACCGCAGTGGAAGGAGAGGAGGTGATAATAAAACAGCACACTGATTGCCTGCATACTCAAAATGGTAAGAGTGGACTGAGAGGAAGGGCAGGAGCCGAATGTTTCTGGCCACTAATGTAAGCCACATAAGTGACCTCTTCACCTCATGCGGGTTGAACCAAAGTGTGCTTCTCCAGATAATAATGTGAGGAGACACTTTCTCGCCTGTCCAACCTAGAATTAAGTGATTGTTAATAACCCTTCGTTTAACCTAACCCTGAAGATGGGAACTGTTCGCCTTGATGTCCTCGCCTCATTGGCCATTCAAAGGTCAACGTTGATTTGGGTTATACCATGGAGGATTACCATAAATGTTAATGCTGATTAGCATGCATCATTAGTTCAGGACCCACATGCAAGGAAGTTTTTTTGGCCACCCCCCTTTCGCTCTCCCTTTGAAATGAAGTTGCATTCAACTTTATGCTAATCCTGGCCCAGAAACAAAGATTCGAGTCCTTCTACAATGTTTTCATTCCATTTAATATTAACCTCTTGTGTAAGGCCCATTCGCAAGCTACTTGACATTAGCAATTGCCTTTATAGCTGTTGTTGCTGTGCAGGGTGTTTCGTTTTTTTTTATTTCTGTGTATGTATATCAAGGCATAAATTTCATAAAGTTGGCGCATTTGCTTCATTGTTTATTTGTAGTTGAGAGACCTTAACAAACTTAGCCGAGCTCATTTGCATGTAGTGTCCTTAAAAACAAACCTACCGAGCGAAAAGTTCAAAACGAACACCAAGAATTGTGAAGGGAAGACCAAAAGTGAAACAATTATTTCAACAGCAGGTATCCATTTTTCATATTTGGCGAATCACACGAACAACGTTTACATCCAAGTGAATGAAAAAAAAAGCAAAACACTTTGAAGTTAAAATAAATTCGAATATGTCATAAGTATGCCAGAGCAAAAATTTTGTAAACCCACCATCAAGGATCTAAGCAAGTATTGTATTGACGCTGAATTAAAGTGTTCATTTATAACCTACACCACCACTGTGGTACAACACAAAGAAGGGGAAGAGCTAGACCCATCGATGAGTATACCGAACGGTTTAGAATCACCTGTTAAGGTTGTAGAAGTCACAGTTTGGGTAGGATTTTTAGAAAAGTTGGTATAAGATGTTCTATTTGACATGCAAAATTTCATAAAAATCGGTCCAGGTTAAGATATGCAAATACATATCTTGCTCATGAACATTCCACTTAGGAACGGGGCAAATTACTCACATATCAATGAGTGCAGTCCGATTCAAGTTTAAGCTCAATGATAAGGGGCCTCCTTTTTTTTAGCCGAGTCCAAATGGCGTGCCGTAGTGCGACACCTCTTTGGAGAGATGTTTTCACTTGGCATAGTACCCCACAAATGTTGCCTGCATTGGGAGGGTAAAACCACCGCTGAGTTTTTTTTCTGATGGTCCCGCCAGTATTCGAACTCAAGCGTTCAGCGCCGTAAGCGGACATACAAACCCCTGCGCTACGGTGGCCTCCAGATTAATGTTTACTGATCATTACAAAACTTAGCACGAGATGTTTTTTTATCGTCCCAATACGTGTGCAAAATTTCATACAAATCTGATCAGATTTAGATATAGCTCCCAGCTTTCTGTGGGGCGGGGTGGGGGCTGGCTAAAATCCTGTGAATAGCAATACATTTTGCCAAAAGTAAAGATATTTTTAAAATTCTCTGTGCGGGAGGTGAGGGCTTCAACTTTTCTAGGGGTGCTTAGCCACCCTTCAAAGGCCTTTCTACGCTTATGGCTCCCATATATACCTTTCATCTGATATGGCCTTTGAAGGCTATACAAGGCAATTTTTATCCCCTCTCTACAAAATTTTGCATGAAATGTTTTATTTGATGTCCTAGTATGTGTGAAAAATTTCATTAAAATCGGATCAGATTTAGATACTGCTCCCATCATTAGCAAAGCCAGCCCAGCTTCTGGGTGGGGCTAAAATCCTTTCAATAGCAATAAAACTAGCAATTTTTGCTGAAAGCCAAGATATTTTTAAAATTCTGGGGGGTTGCCACAGCTTTTCTAGGGGAAGCTTAGCCCCCAGAAGCCTAGTCGGCTCCGTCCGACCTTTGGTTTTCCTTACAGGTTTTAATATGAGGGTCAAAAGAGAACCAATGTGAAACTCATACTTCATGAGTACATAAATGAGATATCGAATATAACCCTACGGTTATACAATACTTTTTTCGAATAGGAGGACTTTACCTCCTCTGAGCTCTCAAGGAAACAGATGGAGTCTGTAACGAAAAGTAGATATATATGTATTTAACCAGGAAGTTGAATATTCTTTTCCCATCATCGCAATCATATGAAAAATTTACTTTGTGGACCCAAGAAATAAAATCTGAAAATCTGTCTATATGGAAGCAGTTTTAAAGAATTCCTGTAATGCAATACAAGTAAAAGCGTGCTAAGTTCGGCCGCCCGAATCTTATATACCCTCCACCATGGATCGCATTTGTCGACTTCTTTTCCCGGCATCTCTTCTTAGGCAAAAAAGGATATAAGAAAAGAGTTACTCTGCTATTAAAACGATATCAAGATATGGTCCGGTTCGGACCACAACTAAATTATATGTTGGAGACCTGTGTAAAATTTCAGCCAATTCGTATAAGAATTGCGCCCATTGGGGCTCACGAAGTAAAATAGAGAGAACGATTTATATGGGATCTGCATCGGGCTATAGACCGATTTAGACCATAATAAACACGTTTGTTGATGGTCACGAGAGGATCCATCGTACAAAATTTCTGGCATATCGGATAATAATTGCGACCTCTAGGGGTCAAGAAGTCAAGATCCCAGATCGGTTTATATGGCAGCTATATCAGGTTATGAACCGATTTCAACCTTATTTGACACAGTTGTTTAAAGTAAAAATAAAATACGTCATGCAAAATTTCAGCCAAATCGGATAGGAATTGCGCCCTCTAGAAGCTCAAGAAGTCAAATCCCCAGATCTGTTTATATGACAGCTATATCAGGTTATGGACCGATTTAAACCATACTTGGCACAGTTGTTGGATATCATAACGAAATACTTCGTGCAAAAATTCATTCAAATCGGATAAGAATTGTGCCCTCTAGTGGGTCAAGAAGTCAAGACCCAAGATCGGTTTATATGGCAGCTATATCAGGTTATGGACCGATTTGAACCATACTTAGCACAGTTGTTGGGTATCATAACAAAACACGTCGTGCGAAATTCCATTCCAATCGGATAAGAATTGCGCCCTCTAGAGGCTCAAGAAGTGAAGACCCAAGATCGGTTTATATGGCAGCTTTATCAGGTTATGAACCGATTTGAACCATACTTGGCACAGTTGTTGGATATAATAACAAAACACGTCGTGCAAAATTTCATTCTGATCGGATAAGAATTGCGCACTCTAGAGGCTCAAGAAGTCAAGACCCAAGATCGGTTTATATGGCAGCTTTATCAGGTTATGGACCGATTTAAACCATACTTGGCACAGTTGTTGGATATCATAGCAAAACACGTCGTGCAAAATTTCATTCCAATCGGATAAGAATTGCGCACTCTAGAGGCTCAAGAAGTCAAAGCCCAAGATCGGTTTATATGGCAGCTACATCAAAACATGGACCGATATGACCCATTTACAATACCAACCGACCTACACTAATAAGAAGTATTTATGCAAAATTTCAAGCGGCTAGCTTTACTCCTTCGGAAGTTAGCGTGCTTTCGACAGACAGACGGACGGACGGACATGGCTAGATCGACATAAAATGTCACGACGATCAAGAATATATATACTTTATGGGGTCTCAGACGAATATTTCGAGTAGTTACAAACAGAATGACGAAATTAGTATACCCCCCATCTTATGGTGGAGGGTATAAAAATGGTCATTTGCTAACCAATTTTATCGAAATTTGGCAGGTAGCATTTTCATGTGACTTTCGACGATAGTGGTGAATTTCATGGAAATCGGTGCAGATATGGATTTAGCTCCCGTATATATGTTCGTCCGATTTCCAGTAATACAGCAATAAAATGGTCATTTGTCAACCCATTGTCACGAAATTTGGTAGGAAGGATTTTCATATGACTCTTAATATTACTGGTAAAATTCATAGAAATCGGTTCAGAATTGGATATAGCTCCCATATATATGTTCGTCCGATATGCAGTAATATTGCTATAAAATGGTCTTTTGTTAACCGATTCTCTCGAAATTTGGCAGGAAAGATTTTCTTATGACTTGCGACATTACCGGTGAATTTAATGGAAATCTGTTAAGATTCAGATATAGCTCTCATATATATATATATATATATATATATATATATATATTGGGTTGCCCAAAAAGTAATTGCGGATTTTTCATATAGTCGGCATTGACAAATTTTTTCACAGCTTGTGACTCTGTAATTGCATTCTTTCTTCTGTCAGTTATCATCTGTTACTTTTAGCTTGCTTTAGAAAAAAGTGTAAAAAAAGTATATTTGATTAAAGTTCATTCTAAATTTTATTAAAAATGCATTTACTTTCTTTTAAAAAATCCGCAATTACTTTTTGGGCAACCCAATATATATCGCCCGATTTTAACTTCGGGAGTCACAGCAAGCGCATTTATTAACCCATCTTGCCAAAACGCTTTGCTCGACGACTGCCACAGTATCTGAGAAGTTTGCTCGAAATCGGTTTTGATTTAGGTATAGCTCCCATATATATGTTTGTCCGATTTTGAGATATATTGCAAAAAAGTGCTCAGTTTCAAACGGATTCTTTCGAAATTTTGCAGCAAGGATTTTCTTATGACTCTCGATATTGCTGGTGGATTTCGTGGAAATCGGCCCAGATTTAGATATAGCTGTCATACATGTATATCGCCAGATTTTCACCCCAGAGCTACTGCTTGACCACAATTTTGCACCACGCTTTCCTCAACGACTACCACATTAATCAGAGAAGTTTGCTCAAAATCGGTTCAGAATAAGATAAGTTATACATACGTTCGTCAGATTTTGGGCAATTTGCAATAATGTTGACATTTGTCAACCATAGTTATTACAGTTTGAACATATTTGCTCTCCGAGGTCCATCCAAATTGGATCAGAATTGGATATAACTCCCACATTGTACTTATAGGGTAGGAGTAGGGTATTATAAAGGCGGCACCGCCCAACTTTTGCCCTTCCTTACTGGTTAAAAACTGTTTTTATCCTTATATGAACCAACTATGACGAATTAGACATCCAAGTTAGCCCTTCTCACGTAAGCCGATCGAAATAACATAATAATAACATGGTTCGAATCCTGGGCAGAACATCAGGAATGCTCCTACTGCTGGTGACATTTGTGAAGAACTATGCCATGTAAAAACTTCTGCCCAAAGAGGTGTCGCACTGCGGCAAGCACTCATATGCAAGAATTTTACCCCTGTACCTTAATTGAATATTCCTGGGCAAATTTGCGTCCGTGCCTTAATTCGTCCCTCTGTCTGTTTGTCTGTCTATCGAAAGCAATCAATGAAGTAAATCCAGGCCCTTGATACTTTTCACAAATAATTATACCCACCACCGTAGGATAGAGGGTATATTAATTTAGTCATTCCATTTGCAACACATCGAAATATAAATTTCCGACCCTACAAAGAAGATATATTTCGGATCGTCGTAAAATTCTAAGACGATTTAACGATGTCCGTGTGTCTGTCCGTCCGTCTGTTGTAATCACTCTACAGCCTTCAAAAATTGAGATATTGAGCTGAAATTTGACACAGATACGTCTTTTTAATACACGCTGGTTAAGTTTTTGAACGGGCAAAATCGGACCATATTTGGATATAGCTGCTATATAGACCGATTTTCCTTTAAAGAGTCTAATGTCCATAAATGCTTTATTTTTCACTGGATTTCGCTGAAATTTGAAACAGTGAGTAGTTTTTAGTTTCCCGACATCTGACCCAAATATGGTCCATATCAGACTATATTTAGGTATAGCTGCCATATAGACCGATCTCAAGATAAATGGTCTAAAATCCATAAAAGCTTTATTTTTTTCACTGAAATTTGAAACATTGAGTACTTTTACGCCTCCTAACATAGGACCCAAATATGGTTCAGATCGGACTATATTTAGATATAGCTGCCATATAGACCGATCTGCCGATAAAGGGTCTAAAGTCCATAAAAGCTCTATTTATTAACCGATTTCGCTGAAATTTGAAGCGGTGGGTAGTCTTTGTTCGCCCAGCATCCGTCTCAAATATGATTCGGATAGGACTATATGTAGATATAGCTGCCATACAGACCGATATCCCGATAAAGGGTCTGAAGCGAATAAAAGCTTTATTTTTTATCTGATTTCGCTGAAATTTTAAACAGTAAGTAGTGTAAGGCCATTCGCTATCCGACCCAAATATGGTAAAGATCGGACTGTATTTATTTATAGCTGTCATATAGACCGATGTGCCGATTATTTACCCGATTTATTACCCGATTTGGTTGAAATTTGAAATTCAAAATTCAACAGAGTGACTTAGATTTATTAGCCCACTCAATATCCGTGCCGAATTTTGGGTGCATAAGTTATCCAATTTTCACCGGATTGTGCCGAAAGGGGTTTTCATATATACCCGAGGTGGTGGGTATCCGAACTTAATGCCATTTTACTTGTTTTTATTAGTATAGGTTGGTTGGGGTTAAAAATGGATTTCATTCAAGACACTACATAAACAAAACCAGTATTTAAATGAAACTTTTCTTAAGCAAATTTCAAGGAAAGTTTTCAAAGACAGAATTTCAATAAAAAAAAAAATATTTTAAGACAAATTTTTTCTAAAGGCAAAATGTCATCGAAATTTTTTTTAAGACAAAATCTCCATAAAACCTTTTCTTTTGCAATAGTTAACATTTCTCAAAAGATCAAATTGCAATAGAATTTCTTCTAAAATAAAGTTTTTTGAAAGGTATTTATTCTTATATAAAATTACAGAATTGTTCTACACATCTATTGTAGTTTTGTTTTCCCTATCAAAATCAAAAGGCACATCAACACCTTGAAGTATGCCAAAAGTTACTTCACAACACTTTTGCGAACAGCCCAACTTCTAACTCAATAACTCCTGCCTCAAAGCTGCTAGGCTATTTATTTTTTCTTGACCTAGTTGACTGCCACACTTGTTCTTGAGCCATCCATCAGTGCAACCTGCAACTTCAAGCTTTGCAAATAAGCTCGTGAATATACAAAACCCACACATACACAAAGACGTGTGCATGTATTTGCAAGTCGACATGTTTTGAAATTCTTTTATTTTATTTTCATTCTCGAGCTGAAAAAAAGCAACGGCATCATTTTGGGGCAAGAAAAAGTTTTTTTTTTCCTTTTTGGTAGAAAAACTAAGCCGTCATATGCAAGTCGTTATAAAAGTTATGGCACAAAACGGAAACACTTGCCAATAATGTCAAAGTTGGTCGTTCATGGTGTTCAACAATAGCATTGGCACCACTCTGACAATGAAGATTAAAAGGGCAAAGGAGCTAGCCAACGAATGAAGAAGGTTCACTGCTTGTCAAAAAATTATATCACCACTATTTGCTAGAGTACATATATCATATGCTGCCTAAAGACGCTTTACAAAGCGATATTTAGTTACTGATGAAAAAAATCGTGTTTGGCCTTAGCGCAACTGCTTGTAATCATATGGTAAAGGAGAGGGGTGGCATTATATAGCCTTTTGCCCTCAAAATTGAAAATATGATATTTTTGGCTAAGGGAATGATGGTTTGAGGTGACATTGTGTGGTTGGGCTTATTATCATATTCTTTGAAGGAAAATTGCTATATGGAGGAGAAGGAAATCTCATGTGAACTAAAAACTATGTGGGCTACCTTAATCTTATGCAATGAACCAATGTTAGAAGATATTGTGGCATTTAGAAAAATTATAATTATATGTATTAAAAATTTAGAAATTAATATCGTAAATTAAGTTTAAACAAATTAAAAGGCGTTTAGTTCAGCCGGGCCGAACTTTGGATACCCACCACCTTGAGTATGTATGTTAACCACCTTTCGTCAAAATGATAAAAAAATGCATACTTTATGCCCCATAGCAGGTATATCGAAATATGTTCCGATTTGGACCAAGTACTAAATAAGTAAAAGTCAGTGTTCAATTATGTTTGACAAAATATTGATTTTTTTAGTAGCTATATCCAAAAATAAACCGATTTGAATCATAAACTACACGGGTGTTGAAAAGCCTAACATGAGTCACTATGTCAAATTTCAATGAAATCGGACAATAAATGCGACTTCTATGGCCCCAAAACCTTATATCGAGAGATCGGTCTAAAAGAGAGATATATCCTAATCTGAACCGATCTGAGTCAAATTGAAGAAGAATGTCGAAGGGCCCAACATAACTCACTGTCCCAAATTTCAGCGACATCCGACAATAAATGGGCCTTTTCCAAAGCCTTAAATCGAGAGATCGGTCTATATGGCAGCTATATCCAAATCTGAACCGATCTGGGCCATATGGCAGAAGTATGTCGAGGGGCTTAACCTAACTCAGTGTCCCAAATTTCGGCGACATCGGACAATATATGCGCCTTTTATGGGGCCAAAACCTTAAATCGAGAGATCGGTCTATATGGCAGCTATATCCAAATCTGAACCGATCTGGGCCATATGGCAGAAGTATGTCGAGGGGCTTAACCTAACTCACTGTCCCAAATTTCGGCGACATCGGACAATAAATGCGCCTTTTATGGGTCCAAAGCCTTAAATCGAGAGATCGGTCTATATGGCAGCTATATCCAAATCTGAACCGATCTGGGCCATATTGCAGAAGTACGTCGAGGGGCTTAACCTAACTCACTGTACCAAATTTCGGCGACATCGGACAATATATGCGCCTTTTTTGGGGCCAAAACCTTACATCGAGAGATCGGTCTATATGGCAGCTATATTCAAATCTGGACCGATCTGGGCCAAATTTAAGAAGCATGTCAAAGATCCTAACACAATTCGCTGTCCCAAATTATAGCGACATTGGGCAATAAATGAGCCTTTTATGGCCTCAAAACCTTAAATCGAGAGATCGGTCTATATGGTAGCTATATCCAAATCTAGACCGATCTGTGCCACATTGAATATGGATGTCGAAGGGCCTAGCACAACTCACTGTCCCAAATTTCAGCGATATCGGGCAATAAATTCGCCTTTTATAGGCCCAAAACCTTAAATCGAAAGATCGGTCTGAATGTCAAGGGGCCTAGCACAACTCACTGTACCAAATTTCAGCAAAATCGGATAATATATGTGGCTTTTATGGGCCTAAGACCCTAAATCGGCGGATCAGTCTATATGTGGGCTATATCGAGATATAGTCCGATAAATGAATAAAAAAAATCGGTGCAAAATTTCAGCTCAATATCTCTATTTTTTAAAAGACTGTAGCGTGATTTCAACAGGCAGAAGGACAGACGGACGGACATGGCTAGATCGTCTTAGATTTTTAAACTCTTCCGTAAGCAGAATATAATACCAACCCTAGAGCTGAACCGATTTCGATGAAATTCACCAGTAATTTAGCAGTCGTAAGAGAATCAAATGTAAGTGTGCTCATGAACATTCCATTAAGGAAGAGGGGCTAAATTCTCATATATCAATCAGTGCTGTCCGATTCTCACTTAAGCTCAATGATAAGGGAACTCCTTTTTATAGCTGAGTATGAACGGCGTGCCCCAGTGGGACACCTTTTTGGAGAGAAGGAAAATTTTGATCCAATGTTATCGCCAGGTCGCAAAAGAACCATTCACGCTAAATTTCTTGAGTATCGGTTGCCAAATGACCACATTATTGCAGTTTTCATCCAATTGGGACGAATACTTATATTGGAGCTATATCCGAATCTGAATCGATTTCGAAATTAGCACATGTTGTGATAAAAATGCAAATTTTGCACTAAAGAACAGGGGCTAGCTTCTCACATATTAATGAGTGCAGTCCGATTCATGATTTAAGCTCAAAGAAAAAAGAACCTCCTTTTTATAGCCGAGTCCGAACGGCTTGCCGCAGTGCGACACCTCTTTGGAAAGAAGTTTTTACATGGCAAAACACCTCACCAATGTTAATGCTGGCAACATGGAGGGGAAACTACCGCGGAAGAATGGTTTTTTCTGCGTCATAGGCGAACATGCTAACCTCTGGCCTCATATTGTGGTAGTCGTAGAGAAAAGCGTTGTGATGAATTTTAAGATGATCGATTGATAAATATGCTTGCTAAGTCTCTAGAAGTGAAAATTGGGAGATCATATGGTATTGTTAGTCCAAATTGGAAAAACATGTATATGGGAGGTTAAGGGTGATTTTTTAGCTATTATTTTTTTGGCAACAATGATTTAAACAACTAACGCACGTTTCGTCTTTTGTTTCACTGTCAAACATCTTCTGTTTGGTCTATAATTCAAATATGCATCGTCTTACAAATGAACAATGCTTATAAATTGCTAAATTTTTTTTCTCAAAATGCGTGCTCTGCCAAGAAAGTTCATCGAGCGCTTCTTCCATTTTATGGTCAGTTCAAACGACCCACTGAAGCGGCTTTTTGGGCTAATAAGACGAAATTTCTCACCAAATTTACATTGTTGGACATTAAACCACCGACTCGCTTACGTAGAATGCGAACTGAAGAACATATTCGCAGCTGTATCAGCCAGTGTTAATGAAGACCATCAATTATTGATTCTTCGCCGTTCGCAGCAATTGGGCCTCTGTTACTCAACAACGTGGAAAATTTTACGGAAGGATTTAGGTGTGAAGCCTTTCAAAATACAGCTAGTACAAGAATTGAAGCCGAACGACCTGCTGCAACCCAAAGTTTTTGGTTAATGGGTTCTTGGAAATTTGGACGAAGATCCACTTTTTTATCGAAAAATTGTATTCAGCGATGAAGCTCATTTTTGGTTCAATGGGTACGTAAATGAGAAGAATTGTCGATTTTTAAGTGAAGATCACCCAGAGAAGTCAAAGGTAGGTGCGGTTTTTGAGCTGGTGGCATCATTGGACCGCACTTCATTAAAGATGATGCGAATCGTAACTTAACTGTGAATGGTGAGCGCTATTGTGAGATGATATCCATTTTTTTTTTTTGCCCCAAATGCAAGAGCTTGACTTGCATGACATGTGGCTCCACAAGACGGCGCCACATGCCACACAGCACGCATAACAATCGTGTTATTGAGAGGCGAGTTCGGTGAACATTTTATTTCATGTTCGGTACCGTTCACTTGGCCGCCTAGATCGAGCGATTCAATGCCTTTACACTATTTTTTGTGGGACTATGTTAAAGCTCATGTCTATTGAATGGACGCATTGGAAGACAACATTGAATCATATATATATGTGAGATACCGGCCGAAATGTTGGAAAGACTATGTCAAAATTGGACTAAGCGGTAGGACCATTTGAGGCTTAGTCACGGTCAACATGTGCATGAAATAATCTTCAAACATTAAATTATATGGACCGTACTATCGATTCAAATAAAGATTTTATGAATTTTTCTGAATTGTATGTGTTTTTATACCCTCCACCATAGGATTGGGGTATATTTATTTCGTCATTCTGTTTGTAACACCTCAAAATATGCGTCTAAGACCCCATAAAGTATATAAATTCTTGATCGTCGCGACATTCTAAGTCGAGCCCTCCGTCGGTCTTTCGAAAGCACGCAATCTTTTGACGGAGTAAAGCTCGCCGCTTGAAATTTTGTACCAATACTTTTTATTAGTGTAGGTCGGTTGGGATTGTAAGTGGGCCAAATCGGTTCATGTTTTGATATAGCTGCCCTATATAACCGATCTTGAGTTTTGACTTCTTGAGCCCCTAGAGGGCGCAACCGATTTGGCTGAAATTTTGCATGAGGTGTTTGGTATCACTACTTGAGCCCCTAGAGGGCGCAATTCTCATCCGATTTGGTTGTAATTTTTCACGTGGTGTTTTGGTATCACTTCCAAAATTTGTGCGTATAGTATGGTCCAAATCGGTTGGTTGTAATTTTTCACGTGGTGTTTTGGTATCACTTCCAAAATTTGTGCGTAAGTATGGTCCAAATCGGTTTACAACCTGATGTAGCTGCCATTTAAACCGACCTTGAGTTTTGACTTCTTGAGCCGCTAGAGGGCGCAACTCTCATCAGATTTGGAAGAAATTTTGCTTGAGGTGTTTTGTTATGACTTCCAACAACTGTGCGAGATGAGTATGGTTCAAATCGGTTTATAATCTGGTATAGCTGTCATATAAACCGATATTGGATCTTGACTTCTTGAGCCTCGAGAGGGCGCAATTCTCCTCCGATTTGGCTGAAATTTTGCATGAGGTGGTTTGTTATGACTTTCAACAACTGTGTTTTGTTTGGCGCAAGCCGGTACATCACCTGATATACCTACCATATAAACCGATCTGGCATCTTAATTTCTTGAGCCTCTAGAGAGCGCAATTCTCATCTGATTTGGCTGAAATTTTGCTTAAGGTGTTTTGTTATGATTTCCAATAACTGTGCTTGGTATGACGCAAATCGCTATTGAGTTTTGACTTTTTGAGCCGCTAGAGGGCGCAATTTTCATCAGATTTGGCAAAATTTTGCTTGAGGTGTTTTGTTATGACTTCCAATAACTGTGCCAAGTATGACGCAAATCGGTATGTAACCTGATATAGCTGTGATATAAACCGATCTGGGATCGGTTTATATCGGAGCCTCTAGAGGGCGCAATTCTCATCAGATTTGGCAGAAATTTTGCTTGAGGTGTTTTGTTATGACTTCCAATAACTGTGCTAAGTATGCTTCAAATCGGTTCATTACCTGGTATAGCTGCCATTTAAACCGATCAGGCATCTTGACTTCTGGAGCCTCTAGAGGGCGCAATTCTCATCCGATTTGGAAGGAATTTTGTACCACAGCTTCTCTCATGACCATCAACATACCTGTCCAATATGGTGTGAATAGATCTATAGCTTGATACAGCTCCCATATAAACCGATCTCCCGATTTTACTTCTTGAGCCCCTACAAGGCGCGATTCTTATCCGTATGGACGGAAATATTACACAATGACTTCTACAATGTTCAGTATTCAATTCATTTATGGTCCGAATCAGACTGTAACTTGATATAGCTCCAATAGCATAACAGTTCTTATTGAATTCTTTATTTGCCTAAAAAGAGATACCGCGAGATGTTGGAGGGTATATAAGATTCGGCCCGGCCGAACTTAGCACGCTCTTATTTGTTTTTATTTTTTTTTGCAAAATTGGTGATTTTTGACAAAATAATTTTCTCCAGAACATGCCTTAATCAGAAAATTTATATTTGACTTTTTTTCATTTGTCCACTTTATGCCAATGAAAGTCTCATAGGTATACCCATTCTTACTTGTGAAAGGATTTTTCTAAGAAAGCTTTAGTTTTTGGTATTTTTCTATCACACATTCACCGTGTCGTATTCATACATTCATCTATTCTGTAAGTCTTGACTAGCAACTTGTATTCCAGTTGTTGAATTTATTTATATATTTGAACTCGTAATCAAATGTACCATAATGCCACAAAGCTGAATGAAATGGAAAATATTTCAACATCATACAAACATTCAAATATAAAATATGCATATATATATATATAGATCTATGAATTTGTTATCATGGTAGTTTCACTTTAAATCCACTTCATTGTCATGCTCTTGGACATACAAAACTAAAGTTCTATTTGCAGATAAAACCAAAAAAAAATATAAATAAAAAAAGTACAATCAAAAAAGAAAGAAAACAGACGACAGCTGTCACAAACTTGCTGCCGAATGCTCTTGTACTACATAAACATAAAACGAATATCGAAAAATGAAAAAAAGAAACTAGAATGTATGAAAAAACGTGAACGTGTTCGTTTCCAAATCCACCCACAACCAAAACAAACAAGCAAAGAAAAAAAAAAACTTTAATTCACCACCCTCTTCCCGACAAGGGACCTTGTGGCGTATGCGTGTTGCCATAAACCCGCAAATAAAATATTCGAACACTCATACGCCACAATGTCACTGTCATTCGATGTTGTACCACTTGATGTCGTTCTAAAACTACTAAACAAACCCCCATTCTGTGTAGCGAGCCAAAAACCATATTAGCATATATATTCTTCTCTCATGTTATTTTAGAACCGCTGGCGGTAGTATGTTGGGAGATGTTAATATATCGGCTATATTGGATTCCTTCAGTGTCAGTTATGACAAAAGAGTAAGACCCAACTATGGTGGTAAGTAAATCAAGTCCTGCCCTCCTTATCCTACTTAGTCCACTCACTCACCAATGATTGTTTGTTTTAACCTTAGACTCAGAGTAAAACAAAACAAAAACACTGAAAAATAACAAAAATTCAAAACTATGTTAACCTTTTTTTTTGTTATACAAGAAAAAAAAAGACACCAAGCAAACCATTACAATAGACATCATTTTTAAAAATCATATGTAAAAACTATTACCCTGAAAAACCATTTACAAGAAAAATTCCCAGCTTTAACCTCAGGATCCTAGGCAAAAAATGAAAATAACACAACATAGAATCCCCAACACTTAAAGAAAATATTTCTTTTTTACTTAAATATTTTGAAAGGGTGTTCATTTGCCTTCAACATTTCGTATTATTTTTATTATTGATTTGATTTTATTATTAAATCATGCTTTGATTTAGATTTGTTTTATTATTATGCCAATCAAATGTTCTCAAAAATTTTGTTAATATTTATTTTTTGGATATTGATATTGATGCTACATGACATTTCAGGACCCCCGGTCGAAGTTGGTGTCACCATGTATGTGCTATCGATCAGCTCGCTATCTGAAGTGAAAATGGTACATAATTTTTCACCTATGTACCTCTCTTTCTCTCTTTAACTTTAAAAGCTATTCAAATTTATTTTCTTTTTATAATTTTTGTTTTATTTCATTCGGATTCTTGGATTAGTTCTTATTTATGGTTATGTTGTTTAAATAGAGGTGTTTCTCTCTCTCTCTCCTTCTCTTACTCTTTTTCTTTAGTTTTTTAGTTAACAAAAATAACAAAAAAAAAAAATATTTTTTTTAAATATTAAAAGTATTAACAAAACGAATAGTTTGTGTTTAAGTGTTTTTTGACGAAAAGTTAATTAAATGGAACTTTAACAAAACAAAAAAGAAAATCAAAAAAAAAAAAAACTCATAAATCTATCAACACTTTTGTTTGTTACGACTTAAGCAATTTTTTTTCATTTAACTTTTATTCATTTGCATTGGAGTCTGTTTTTTTTTTTGTCATCTCAGTTGTCCTTTGTGATTTGTTTTCTTAATTTTTGTTTTTTTAAATATTATTTTCCACTTGTGTTTGTTTGTTCGATTGTTTGTTCCAATTAGTGTCCGTTCAACTTTGTTCTTTTACTTTTGTGAACTGCGGAATTCCTCTTATAAATAATAAGGAAATTTTGTTTCTTTTCAAAAATGAAAATGAAACTATTCCTCAAGAATGTATTACAAGGTTCCGGCTGAAATTTGCAAAATAAAAACATAAATCGAAATAATGGCATTATGCAGAATCCTAGAAAAGCAGTTGTTACCCTCTTAGCGCAACCAGCGAACTGTGAGCAAAACAGCATTATAATGAGTAGAGACAAAAAAAAATAAGCAATGAGACCATGCAAAAACTGCTACTACTACTACTACTGCTACTACTCCTCTTCAAGCACTTCAGTATTTGAGTTTAGTTTTTTACAACACCACTACCACCACAACCTCCATCACCAACTTTTGAAGCCAACCACCACATTTTAGAGCCCACCCCCTTAAAAATTAGTTCACCCACCACCCACCCATCAACTTATTTTTCTTTCTGTACAATTGGTAGTTGAGAAATACTAAAATGAAAAAAAAAAATCCTTTTCTAAAATTTCTCCTTCACCTGAATCTAAGTATAATAAAAAAAATACTCATTGGCTCTATTCAAAATCCATTTCAAATTGCTTATTTTTAATTTTTCTAACCGACTTTCTTTCCCATTAAGCTTCCAATTTCAGTTTGAAAACAAAACAGAATATTAATTTTAAGTTTGCGTTAAATTGCCTTTATTAGTGTATAATAGCGTTTTTATTTTGCGTTCACCTTTGAATACACATCCTTTAAAGGATGCTAACCAAATTTAGCAAGGATCTTAGAGAGGCGGTCCCATTTTGCAAAGAAAAGGCCAAAGTCATTTAGTTTCCCCTTCTCTGCCGCCCTTACTGATATCACAGTGGAATCATCGGATTTGCCATAAAATGGATGTTGCGAGGCTATGTTTGATTTGGTTTTCATTCGTCTAGATTACACACAGAACTCCATTTCATACCAACCAACCAACCAACCATCCAACCATTTAACCACTTAAACATTCATCATCAATCAGTAATTCAATTATCAATCAATGTTATCATACCCCCTAATACGGTTTTATTCGTTTTTCCCTTCTATACCAAAACAAGAACAAAGAAACAAATTTTCTCTTTCTTCACTTATTCTCAATTTTTTTTTTAGAAAATTGCCCTGAACATGACTCAAAATCAATTTTCTCCGCCTGTACTGTTAAAGTTGGTTATCAAATACTTTGTCATTGCTAATCAAACACCCTTTCTCTTAAAAATACTCTTCACAATAGTAAAGATTAGCCACCGGTTATTTTGAAAAATTTGAAAGCACTGTTATTATTTTGTTTACTTTTTTTTGTACTCAAAAGAGAACTTGTACAGCACGTCCAGATAACACATTTAAAAATACTCATTTTTATGACGGTTTTTAATAAGAGATACTAAGAGTACTCACATAATCAGACGTGTAAATACATGGTTACCTTTTATATCCACAACCATAGGATGGAAGGTAAACTAATCTAGTCATTACGTTTGAAACACCTTTAAAACATTAACCTGCGACCCCATAAAATTTATATATTCTTGATCGTCTTGGCATACTAAGTCGATCTAGCCATATCTGTCCGTCCGTCCGTCTATGGAATAGCCGCACGAAAATTTGCTCAGATATTTCTTACTGATATTGGTCGTTGGCGATTGCAAATGGGCAATATCGGTTCTGATTCCGATATAGCTCCCATTTCAAGTAGTCCCTCGAATTTAAATTTTGAAAACCTGAAAACTGTAATTATTATCCAATAGGGCTGAAATCGCAATAAGTATGGTCCAAATCGGTGTATAGTCTGATATAGCTCTTATGTAAACCGATCTCCCTATACCCACCACCTAGGATAGGGGGTATACTAATTTATCTGAGCCCCAACAAATTATACATACATATATATTCTTGATCGTCCTAACATTCTAAATCGATTTTGTCATTTCCTTCAGTGAAAAAAAGATAAATAAATTAACAAGTAAATGCGTGCTAAATTCGGCCGGGCCAAATCTTATATACCCTCCACAACGGATTGCATTTGTCGAGTTGATTTCCCGGCATCTCTTCTTAGGCAAAAAAGAGATAAAAGAAAAGATTTGCTCTGCTATTAGAGCGATATCAAGATATGGTCCGGTTCGGACCACAATTAAATTATATATATGAGACCTGTGTAAAATGTCAGCCAATTCGAATAATAAATGTGTCCTTTGGGGGCTCAAGAAGTAAAATAGAGAGATCGATTTATACGGGAGCTGTATCATGCTAACCTCTGCGCTACGGTGGCCTCCGGTTTATATGGCAGCTATATCAAAACATGGACCATTTACAATCCCAACCGACCTACACTAATGTGAAGTATTTCAAGCGCCTAGTTTAACTGCTTCGAAAGTTAGCGTGCTTTCGACAGACGGACAGACGGACGGACAGACGGACGGACGGACAGACGAACGGATAGACGGGCGAACAGACGGACGGACAGACAGACAGACAGACAGACAGACAGACAGACGGACAGACAGACGGACGGACGGACGGACGGACGGACGGACGGACGGACAGACAGACGGACGGACAGACGGACGGACAGACAGACAGACGGACGGACAGACGGACGGACAGACGGACGGACAGACGGACGGACAGACGGACGGACAGACGGACGGACAGACGGACGGACAGACGGACAGACGGACAGACGGACGGACGGACAGACGGACGCACAGACGGACGCACAGACGGACAGACGGACGCACAGACGGACGGACGGACAGACGGACGCACAGACGGACGGATGGACAGACGGACGGATGGACAGACGGACGGATGGACAGACGGACGCACAGACGGACGGACAGACAGACGGATGGACAGACGGATGGACAGACGGACGGACAGACGGACGGACGGACATGGCTAGATCAACATAAAATGTCACGACGATCAAGAATATATATACTTTATGGGATCTCAGACGAATATTTCGAGAAGTTACAAACAGAATGACGAAATAAGTATACCCCCATCCTATGGTGGAGGGTATAATAAAACAAGTAAAAGGGTGCTAAGTTCGGCCGAGCCGAATCTTATATACCACAATGGATCGCATTTGTTGAGTTCTTTTCCCGGTATCTCTTTTTATGCCAACATATGATGAAACAAAAGAAGTGTAAAATTTCAGACAATTCGCATAAAAATTGCGTCATTTAGGGGCGCATGAAGTAAAATAGGGAGATCGGTTTATATGGGAGCTCCATCAGGCTATAGACCGATTCAAACCATAGTTTACACGTATGTTGAAGGTTATAAGGGAAGTCGTTGTACAAAATTTCACTTAAATCGGACAATAATTGCGCCCTCTAGAGGCTCAAGAAGTCAAGACCCAGGATCGATTTATATGGAATCATTATCAAAACATGAACCGATTTAAACCAAACTTAGCGCAGTAGTTGGAAGTGATACCAAAACACCACGAGCAAAATGTCAAATCGGATGAGAATTGCGACCTCTAGAGGTTCAAAAAGTCAAGACTCAAGATCGGTTTATATAGCAGCTATATCAAAACATTGACCGATATGGCCCATTTACAATCCCAACCGACCTACACTAATAAGAAGTATTTGTGCAAAATTTCAAGCGGCTAGGTTTACTCCTTCGAAAGTTAGCGTGCTTTCGACAGACAGACGGACGGATGGACTGACGGACGGACGGACGGACAGACGAACAGGGCTAGATCGACATAAAATGTCACGACGATCAAGAATGTATATTCTTTATGGGGTCTCAGACGAATATTTCGAGTAGTTACAATTAGAATGACAAAATTAGTATAACCCCATCCTATGGTGGATGGTATAAAAATCTACACGATCTAGCAATGTCCGTCTGTGTGTCTGCAGTAGCATGTCCGCCTACGACGCTGAACGCCTGGGTTCGAATTCTGGCGAGACAATCAGAAAAAATTTTCAGCGTTGGTTTTCCCCTCCTAATGCTGGCAACATTTGTGAAGTACTATGCCATGTAAAACTTCTCTCTAAAGAGGTGTCGCACTGCGGCACGCCGTTCGGACTCGGCTATAAAGAGGAGGTCCCTTATCATTGAGCTTAAAACTTAAATCGGACTGCACTCATAGATATGTGAGAAGTTTGCCCCTGTTCCTTAGTGGAATGTTCATGGACAAAATTTGCAATTTGCAAAGTTGTGTTAGACCATTCTTCAATTTGGCCCAGATCGGTTCAGATTTGGATATAGCTGCCATATAGACCGATCTCTTGATTGGAGGTTTTGGGGCCGTAAAAGCCGCATTTATTTTTCGATTACGCCGAAATTTGGTACAGTGAGTTATGTTAGGACCTTCGACATGCTTCTTCAATTTGGCCTAGAACGGTCCAGATTTGGGTATAGCTGCAACATAGACCGATCTCTCGGTTGTAGGTTTTGGGACCATAAAAGGCGCGTTTATTGTCCCATTTTGCCAAAATTTGGAACAGTGAGTTGTGTTAGGCCCTCAGACAACGTTCTTCAATTTGGCCCAGATCGGTTCACATTTGGATACAGCTGCCATATAGACCGATCTCTCGATTTAAGGCTTTTGCCCATAAAAGGCGCATTTATTGTCCTATTTTGCCCAAATTTGGGACAGTGAGTTGTGTAAGGTCCAGATTTGGATGGTGTTGGGCCCATAAAAGGCGCATTTATTGTCCGATTTGGTCGAAATTTGGGATAGTGCTTTGTGTTCGACATTTTTCTGCAACTTGGCCCTAATCGGTCCAGAGTTAGATATAGCGGTCATATAGACCGATAACTCAATAAGGTTTGGCCCCATAAAAGACGCATTTATAATCCGATTTCGACACAATGACTTATGTTAGGCTTTTCGACGTCCGTGTCATATATGGTTAAGAATTTTTTTTTTTGTAGACAAAGCTACTAAAAAGACCAATATTTTGTTATGCACAATTGAACAATGGCTTGTACTTATTAGTATTAGGGCCAAATCAGAACATATTTCGATATGGTTGCTATGGGGCATAAGGTATGCATTTTGACGAAAGGTGGTTTACGTATATACCCAAGGTGGTTGGTATCCAAAGTACTGCCCAGTCAAACTTAACGCCTTTTTACTTGTTTGGCGATAGCCCTATGTTGAAATCCCAACATTTGGTGCAGTTCTGCATTAGATCCATATCCCCATTTTACATTTTTTCTTCATCTTTGAATGCAAAAATTTTTCTAGGCTAGGTTACTGTTTTGGAAATCCAACTATGAAGCTAAATACGACCCTAGCACGGTGTATCCTTAGTCATGTTACTATAAGACTGTCCATGAAAAATATAAACCCTTAGCATCTTTACCCCTCATTCTGGTCAAAGGGCGAAATACGAAATTCGGCTACCTAAAACAAAGTTTCACCTTTATGAGTATTTTTAAATCTAAATACTGGACGGCATTTGTTATGTGAAAAGGCCTAGGGTTCAATAGCACAATATTAAAAATTTTATTAGCACCTGCAATACAAAAGAATCGTACCCTGCCTTGCACCTCTCCCTCTTTCACAAAAAGTAAAATAAGCAAAGCGAAAATTTAAATAAAAAAGTATATATGCGATATGAAATGCTACCAATAATACTAACACATGACACTTTAGAGGAAAAACATATCTACACTTAAGGTTTTAATTTTTGTCAACGTCTCTGTGCAAATAAGCAAAAATAGTTGTAATAAAAATCCATAAATATGTTGAATTATGACAAACAATCAAATGTATTATGCAAAAAACAAAAAAAAAACCTAAGATAAAATGCTAAAAATTACTCTTTAAAACTAAAGCAACAAAACAAAAAACTACAACAACCAAAGATTGATTTCAAATTACTACTACAAAAGCAAACAAACGTGTGTGTGTATATGTTACAGGTCCCCCTGTGGAGGTTGGCGTCACAATGTATGTTCTCAGTATCAGTTCGGTTTCGGAAGTTCTCATGGTACATATGCAACAACAATTTTTAACTAAAACTCTACACTCAGCAAAAATAAATGTTTTTTTTTTTCAATTTTATTCAAAATGTGTTTTTTTGCGTTTCGATAATTATCAATCACAATTATATACACTTTTCAATTGTTTTCAAATCATTCAGTTATGATTTTCTTTTGGGTTTTTCTGGTAACTTTCACAATTTCTAAAGAGAAATATTTTTGAAAAATTTTCAATGATTAAATGTTTATCTTAATTGAGTTGTTTATAATTTTTGGTTTTTACAAATCTCACGCCTACAATCGATGTGTCTTTATAATTTGTCAATGATATTTCTTTTTTTTTAAACTATTTTCTTTTTCTTATGCAATAAATTTTTGGTTTTAATAATTCTTCATTTTGTTTTCTCCCAGCGTTGTTGTTAACATCATCTTTTATTCAAACATGATTTCAGAGATGTTTTAAAATTGAAAATTCCAAAAGAAAAAAAACCAAATTTTGTACGATACATGCTTAGCGCTTTGGAGCATTATAATCGTAATTTTTGTTTGATTTTGTACAAAGAAAATACATCACCTGAAAACTGGAAAGAATTTAAGATTTAAAACCAAGAAATTAATAATAATTCAAAATATAATCTAAATAATCATGGATTTATGTAATGTTTACTTCTAAATTCTTAAAGGTTATAAATAAATAAAAAAGAAAATGTTTAATACATACATTTTATCTTAAATTTATTACTGTTGAGTTTCCAAGGGTTTTCTTTCCAAATTCATTTCGTTTCCCATACTTTTTGTGTTCATTTGACAACAAAATTTGAATATGTTTGAAATGAAAGCGTTATAGTTGATGTTGTTGTTGTTTCAACATTCAAAATATCTATATATCTACCTTTATATATATAAATATATACATCAATATATATCAATATATAACAAATTAACTTAATACATATATATATGCCATATATATGAGTTGTATTTATCAAAATTCTATCCTGTGTCTATATTATCTATGTTCTAAACCAACAATACATTTCAATAATCTAAAGATTACTTCTAAACTCTTTTTGATCCCTCTCAATTGTCTCTATTTCTGTTTTATAGTCTAATCTCTTACTCCCTCTCTCTGTCTCTCTCTCTTTCTAACTCTTCGACTATCACTCTGCTGCTGTCGTTGTATTTAATAAAAAAAAAAAACAAAAACAATATTCTTCCAACCCTTCTAAGCTATCTGTCTCTCTCTCTCTCTCTTTGTCTATATTACTCCCACTCTCTCTCTCTCTCTCTGTTGCTCTTTAATGAAATGACTGAGAAGTCGATTCCCTCTCTTTCTCTTTGTTATTACCAAACAGTTTCCTTATGTGAAGCAAAAAATTAAACATCATTTCCTTTGGTTTGTTGTTCCTTGTACAATTTTTTTTTTATTTCTCTAAGCATAACATTGGTTTTCAAAATTTTGTTTCGCATCCCCGATCGTAAATTTTGTCGTCTTCCTTTTTTTCCTTTTCCATAATAATTTCATTCTGCACGACATTAACTCTTTTGACATAAATCAAAAAAAAAAAAAAAAAAACACCAGACCCTTCCATCCAACCACCACCTGCCCATCTGCCCACCTAAACGCTCAATAGTGTAAATTGAAGGCTTTTTATGTAGGCCACATCCAACACGAGTGCTCGAATGCACAATGGACGATTTCACTGACCACATTTGAGGTTATCACATCAGACATAAATAAATATTTGCACTAGAAGCTTTTATCCAAAAAGAAAAACAAAAACAAAAATAACTGTATAAAGCCTTATCGTGATTTCTTTAAAGTCCACAACTTCGAAACTGTTGATGTTCACTTACATTCATAAATTTGTCTCTCTTTGTATATAAAGCATAAATGATTCACTTTAAATTGGCACTCTCAAATACCAGGTGTGAATGTGTGTGTAAAAGGGAATATGTTGTAGGTGTTTTAAGAGAGGTTACACACACTGACATACCACACTCCACACTCAATAGCACATTTTGATTCAAAGCTTACCAACGTCACAAATAACAAGAATTGTAAAAAAAACTAATTTTATTAATTTATGTAGACAAATATTAACATGAATTGAGTACGTAAGTATTTTACGAAACTTCTCATTAATGACAAAAGGAAAACTCACTCGTGTCAATGAGTGATTTCTCATACAGTTCTAGTTCAATGAAAAGTAGAGCCAGCAACCAGTGCCTAGTCAGGTATTCAAATTAAAGTCTAACTAGATTTCGGGATAAGTTCCACATATAACAAGTAAAAAGGCGTTAAATTCGTTCGGGCCGAACTTTGGATACCCATCACTTCGGGTATATATGTAAACCACCCTTCGTCACAATTCGGTGATTTTATGCCCCATAGCAGGTATATCGAAATATGTTCCGATTTGGACCAAATACAAATAAGTACAAGTCATTGTTCAATTGTGTATAGCAAAATATTGGTCTTTTTTAGTAGCTATATCTAAAAATAAACCGATCTGAACTATATACGACACGGATGCCAAAAATACTTACATAAGTCACTGTGTCAAATTTTAGTGTAATCGGATTATAAATGCGCCTTTTATGGGGCCAAGACTTTAAATCGAGATATCGGTCTACATGGCAGCTATAACCAAATCTGGACCGATCTGGGCCAAATTGATGTCGATGGGCCTAACAGAACTCACCCTCCCAAATTTCGGCGACATCGGACAATAAAGACCTTAAATTGAGAGATCGGTGTATATGGCAGCTATATCCAAATCTGGACCGATATGGGTCAAATTAAAGAAGGACGGCGAAGAGTATAACTTAACTCACTGTCTCAAATTTCAGTGAAATCGGACAATAAATGCGCCTTTTATGACCCCAAAATCTACAAGCGAGAGATCGGTCTATATGACAGCTATATCCAAATCTGAACCGATCTGTGCCAAATTGAAGAAGGATGTCCGCTAGCCTAACACAACTCACTGTCCCAAATTTCAGCAAAATCGTATGATAAATGTGACTTTTATGGGCCTAAGAACCTAATTCGGTGGATCGGTCTATATGGGGCTATATAAAGATATAGTCCGATATAGCCCGTCTTCGAACTTAACCTGCTTTGGGACAAAATAAGAATCTGTGCCAATATCTCTATTTTTAAAGACTGTAGCGTGATTTCAACAGATAGACAGACAGACGGACGGGCATGTCTAGATCGTCTTAGATTTTTACGCTGATCAAGAATATATATACTTTATGGGGTCGGAAATGGATATTTCGATCTGTTGCAAATGGAATGACAAAATGAATATACCCCCATCCTTCGGTGGTGGGTATAAAAAATAGGTCCAAGTATTGGGAGGTCGCCCCACCCCCAAATACCCCAAAATGGGCATATTAGCCGTCCATGGCTATGTGAGACTCAAATGAAAGGTATTTCGGAGTAGATAACAATATGACATTAAAATTTGCGTTCAAGTCCAGGTGGCGCTATTCTTCCTAAAAATATGTCAATAGGTTAATTGACCCGTTATGGCAATATGGGACTCAAATAAAAGGTATTTGAGAGTAGATTTAGGCGGGAGCGGGCCTAAATCTAAAACAATTTCCCGCAATCCAATTAGGTTTCCTCTTTCACCTGTATCATGTTTCAAGAAAATCAGTTTTAGTGGATTTTAATAATTGAGTCGACCCATAAATTGTATACGAAAACATATGAACTCACGGGCATGGCTTAAATGAATCAGGAAGTGATTCCAAGTCGATCACAATACACAGTTCATTTTCCTTGTGCATTTGGTTGAAATAATAAACTTAGTTATTAAACCCTGTCGAATACTTTACATACACTTCAATATGACATGGCACTTAAGACCAAATCTAGCATTGAACTAGAATTTATTGGAAAATACTTATTAACATTATTAAGTTCTCTATAAACACAGGGTCTCATCAAAATGTTTTCATATATTGCAAACAATAGGTGTCTTTTTATATGTAGAAAGTAAGTTACCTACTGTAAGCTGCCATCAATTCAACATTGCATTTTGGTAACAATTAACATTGCCATTTAGTAAGCCAAACAATCGTGTTAAATGCAATATTATCTCTAAGGAATCATATATTGAAGGAGGTCTTTTTGTTACATCTCCAATTTGGATAGGCAAACCTTATTAGCAATCGAAAATGAATTTAAGCCAGCACTGATAGAACTTACTTCATAATCACAAACAATTTTACCAGACAGGTATAAATAGATCATACTTGGAACAATTTAAAAATATAGAAAGAAAACATGAATGTTTCACCCAAGTCATTCAATAGTTAACTTAAAAAGAAAACTACAATCTATTTGATAAAAAAAAAAAAAAAAACAAGTAAAAGCGTGCTAAGTTCGGCTGGTCCGAATTTTATATACCCTCCACCATGGATCGCATTTGTCGAGTTCTTTTTCCGTCATTTCTTCTTAGGCAAAACAAGGATAAAAGAAAAGATTTGCTCTGCTATTAGAGCGATATTAAGATATGGTCCGGATCGGACCACAATTAAATTATATGGGAGCTGTATCAGGCTATAGACTGGTTCAGAGCATAATAAACACGTATGTTGATTGTCTTGAGAGGATCCGTAGTACAAAATTTCAGGCTAATCGGATAATAATTGCGACCCCTTGAGGCTCAAGAAGTTAAGATCCCTGATCGGTTTATATGGCAGCCATATCAGGTTATTGACCGATTTGAACCCTATTTGGCAGAGTTGTTGGATATCATAACAAAATACTTCGTGCAAAATTTCATTCAAATCGGATAAGAATTGCGCCCTCTAGTGGCTTAAGAAGTCAAGATTCAAGATCGGTTCATGTAATAGCTATATCAGGTTATTCACCGATTTGAACCTAACTAAGCACAGTTGTTGGAAGTCATAGCGAAACACGTCGTGCAAAATTACATTCGAATCGAATAACAATTGCGCCCTCTAGAGGCTCAAAAAGTCAAGACCCAAGATCGGTTTATATGGCAGCTATATCATGTTATTGACCGATTTGAACCTAACTAAGCACAGTTGTTGGAAGTCATAGCGAAACACGTCGTACAAAATTTCATTTCAATCGGTTAACAATTGCGCCCTCTATAGGCTAAAGAAATCAAGACCCAAGATCTGTTTATATGGAAGCCATATCAGGTTATCATCTGATTTAAACCATACTTGGTACAGTTGTTGCATATCATAAGAAAACACGTCGTGCAAAATTTCGTTCCAATCAAATAAGAATTGCGCCCTCTAGAGGCTCAAGAACTCAAGACCCAAGATCGGTTTATATGGCAGCTATCTCAGGTTATATAACGATTTGACCCATACTTGGTACAGTTGTTGGATATCATAAAAAAAAATACGTCGTACAAAATTTCATTCCAATCAGATAAAAATTGCGCCCTCTAGAGGCTCAAGAACTCAAGACCCAAGATCGGTTTATATGGCAGGTATATCAGGTTATAGACCGATTCGAACCATACTTAGCACAGTTGTTTGAAGTCATAGCAGCGCTTCGTGCAAAATTTCATTCCAATCGGATGAGAATTGCGCCCTCTAGAGGCTCAAGAACTCAAGACCCAAGATCGGTTTATATGGCAGCTATATCAGGTTATTGACCGATTTGAACCTAACTAACCACAGTTGTTGGAAGTCATAGCGAAACACGTCGTGCAAAATTTCATTCCAATCGATTAACAACTGCGTCCTCTAGAGGCTCAAGAACTCAAGACCCAAGATAGGTTTATATGGCAGCAATATCAGGATACCATCCGATTTGACCCATACTTGGTACAGTTGTTGGATATCGTAAAAAAACTCGTCGTGCAAAATTTCATTCCAATCAAATAAGAATTGCGCCCTCTAGAGGCTCAAAAACTCAAGACCCATGATCGGTTTATATGGCATCTATATCAGGTTATATAACGATTTGACCCATACTTGGTACAGTTGTTGGATATCATAAAAAAAAAACGTCGTGCAAAATTTCATTCCAATCAGATAAAAATTGCGCCCTCTAGAGGCTCAATAACTCAAGACTCAAGATCGGTTTATATGGCAGCTATATCAAAACATGGACCGAAATGGCCCATTTATAATCCCAACCGACCTACACTATAAGAAGTATTTGTGCAAAGCGGCTAGCTAGCTTTACGCCTTCGAAAGTTAGCGTGCTTTCGACAGACAGACGGACGGACGGACATGGCTAGATCGACACAAAATGTCACGACGATCAAGAATATATATACTTTATGGGGTGTTGTCGGACGAATATTTCGAGTAGTTACAAACAGAATGACGAAATTAGTATACCCCCATCCTATGGTGGAGGGTATAAAAATAATAATAATTTGAGATTTCTAAAACTTTTTTTTTCATAGGCTTTTAAAGATTTGGGTTTTATTTCGTATAAGTGGGTAATGGGCCTGCTACATCTTTGAAAACCATTCCAACATATTATTACTATTTGTACTGACAAAATCTGTTAAAATGTTCTTCTTACCAAAAATGTGGTCACCTCATCAAAAGCCAAAGATGCAATGCCTTACAATCTTCAGTCAGACTCTATAACAACCACATCACCTCAAATTAGTCATTAAACAACCCAATAATATAATCATATTACCAACCAAAGAACCTTCCAGCACCTTTTCAATAGACTTTTGATAATTGTTTTCAAAATTCCTTCAAATTGAACTTTGTATAAATTTTAATTTTTCTCAACTAAAAAAAATAGTAATTTTCACAATTAATTTGGCGAAAATTTATTTTTCATTTTAAGTTATTACCAAAATATTACACCTAATTTGCAACTAGAGGAAATTTTTAATTTTACTTTGCCAACAACAAATTTAGAACTTATGTAATAGTGATAAGGGTCGCGTGTAAGTGGCTCGAATATATGAAGAATAAAAAAAGACTTAAAATACATTTGTAATACTAACATACATGGATATAGATGAATATGGAATATATACACACACACCACCAACACATTCAACTATAATAAATTAGTGATTAAAAAAGATAAACCATAAGACAAAAAAAAAACATTTAGCAAATCGTTTTGACGCACATCACCACCACCACAAGTAAACACCATGTCGGGGCAATATTGGGGCAACTATTGATCGATCACTTGTAGTTGAAAAAAAAAACATACAACCAATTCATATATACAGTGAAAATCACACGTATACACACATGCAAAAACTTGTCAACACACCCATACACATAAATATATTACGTATGTGTTAATTTGAAGCTTTTTCCATATTTGCCGACAATCAACAATGCTTTGTTTTCATAGTTTAAAATATTTTTCTTTTCTTTTTTTTCCAAAAAAAAATGTTTTTTTTTTTCTTTTAATTTTCCTCTCGAAATTTTAGCATACATCTCGTATCTACTACTTGAAATATACCAACACATAGAACCATACATACATACTATACTCATGTCGTTATCGTCTGAATGGCTTAGCCACACACATACTCCGTAAGTGTTCTTGTATAGAGTCTTTAAACAAAAAACCCCAAAGCAGAAGTGTAAAAAACCTCCCAAGAAGAAATTGAAGAAAAGTAAAATAGCAAAATAACACTCCCCATCCTTAAAGGGATACCTTTTTTTGAGTTTTGCCCTGTCCTCATGGATATCCTCAAAACCCACCCACAAAGAAAAGAATACCCAGTGTAACCGTAGTGACGAAGATAAAATCGAGTGGAAACCAAATCAATACATTAAGTGATAACAACAACAAAACAGAATCCCACTTATATGTATGTGTGGCTGTAACTTTTTTTATTTATTTATTTTTTTGTTTTATGTCCCTTCAAGAAAAAAGTATATGATAACATCCAAGAAGATGTCAAAGGACACTAAATCATTCCCTGGTGTCTCTCACACAAGCTCCCCGCATTCAGTAGTGAGCCCAGAGCTAAGCCTTAAAGCTGCTTGCCTGCCCTGCATCTCCTATCATGGTCATCTCAAGACGTGACTGTCCTAAAGCTTAGACGAAACTAAATCGAAATATTCTGTTCCGTTCGTTATATTTTTTTATTTCATTTATAAACTACTACTAACCCATAAAAAATATACATTTGAGTACATTTCATAGCGGAATCGTAAAAAAAATGTGAAAATAAGTTTATGTAAATGGATGAGAGTCAGGTGACTTATTCGCTAATCAAACGGTAGTAAAAACTGAATAAGATTTTTTGCCAATGTATTTAAAAACTAGCTGAAGGCAAAACAAAACAAAATCTTAAAGGATCACAAATCAAATGTCGGCTAAAAGAAGCGAAAATGATAAAAAAGTAAAATAATATAAGAAATAATTAAAATTAAATACAATAAACCAGGACAAGGTAGAAAAATACAACAAAAATTGCAATTATAAAATAAATCTAAATGAAAACCAAATAACATAAAACTTTATTGAAAAATATCCAACAGAATAGGATAATGTACAATAAAATAAAACAAAAAAGAAGTAAAAATGGTTTAACTTCGGCCGGGCCGAACTTTGAATACCCACCACCTCGGGTATATATGTAAACCACCTTTCGTCAAAATCCGTTGAAAAATTCATAACTTATGCCCCATAGCAGCTATATGGAAATATGTTCCGATTCGGACCTATTACTTATTAGTAAATATTGGTCTCTCAAGTAGCTATATCTAACAATTAAAAGCGTGCTAAGTTCGGCCGGGCCGAATCTTATATACCCTCCACCATGGATCGCATTTGTCGAGTGCTTTTCTCGGCATTTGTCAGCCAATTCGAATAAGAATTGAGCCCTTTGGGGGCTCAAGAAGCAAAATAGAGAGATCGATTTATATGGGAGCTGTATCGGGCTATAGACCGATTCAGACCATAATAAACACGTATGTTGATTGTCACGAGAGGATTCGTCGTACAAAATTTCATTCAAGTCGGATAAGAATTGCGCACTCTAGAGGCTCAAGAAGTCAAAACCCAAGATCGGTTTATTTGGCAGCTATATCAGGTTATGGACCGATTTGAACCATACTTAGCACACATGTTGGATATCATAACAAAACACGTCGTGCAAAATTTCATTGCAATCGGATAAGAATTGCGCACTTTAGATGCTCAAGAAATCAAGATGCAAGATCGGTTTATACGGCAGCTATATCAGGTTATGGACCGATTTGTACCATACATGGCACAATTTTTGGATATCATAACAAAACACGTCGTGCTAAATTTCATTTCAATCGGATAAGAATTGCGCACTCGCGGTTTATATGGCAGCTATATCAAAACATGGACCGATATGGCCCATTTACAATACCAACCGACCTACACTAATAAGAAGTATTTGTGCAAAATTTCAAGTAGGTAGCTTTACTCCTCCTCCTCCTACGGCTACATCGGACAATAAATGCGCCTTTTATGGGCCCAAAACCTTAAATCAAGAGATCTGTCTATATGGCAGCTTTGTCCAAATCTTAACAGATCTGAGCCAAATTGAAGAAAGATGTCGAAGGGCCGAATACAACTCTTTGTCCCACATTGCAGCAAAATCGGATAATAAATGTTCCTTTTATGAGCCCAACACATTAAATCGAGAAATCGGTCTATATGGCAGCTATATCCAAATCTGGAACGATCTGAGCCAAATTAAAGAAGGATGTCAAAGGGCCTAACACAACTCACTGTCCCAAATTTGGGCGACATCAGACAATAAACGCGCCTTTTATGGGCCCAACACCTTAAATCGAGAGATCGGTCTATATGGCAGCTATATCCAAGTCAATATTGGATCTCAAATCAACATTTCGATGTGTTACAGACGGTATGACGAGATTAGTATACCCCCATCCTATAGTGGAGGGTATGAGTATTTAAACCAAAAGTCAAGGGCCGCCCTACACACAAAAACGCCCAAAAGGACGAACAAACATATCGGGACAATATGGGAATCAGATTAGCAATCTTTAAGAATGTAATGCGAATTGGCAATATTAGCAATAAGTATCTAAGGATCCACCCAACCCCGGAAATCTGCCTTCAGAAAAAGTGGCTGAAGCGGGATAAAATGTGAATCCAATGTAAGGTTCTTGAGAGTAAAGTAGATATCTGATATAAATATAAAGGACTTAGTGTCCAGGAGGCCGCCCATCCCAAAAAACAACTTGCAAATGGACATTACGACTGACCAGGTCAATATGGTATTCCAATGATAGATCAATGGGAGTAGAGAACGAATCTAATGTCAAAATTTGCTGTGTGCTCCAACGCCTAAGGAATCCCTTGAATGGCCATGTTGACCGATCGGGATGAAGAAGGACTACAATTAAACTTTCCTAGGAGTACAGACTGGCATCCCAATTTGGGGCATGAAGTAACCAAGAGTTAACCTTAGGGATATTTTAATGTTATATCCAATAGTTGAAGAAAGATGTCGAAGGGCCGAATACAACTCTTTGTCCCACATTGCAGCAAAATCGGATAATAAATGTTCCTTTTATGAGCCCAACACATTAAATCGAGAAATCGGTCTATATGGCAGCTATATCCAAATCTGGAACGATCTGAGCCAAATTAAAGAAGGATGTCAAAGGGCCTAACACAACTCACTGTCCCAAATTTGGGCGACATCAGACAATAAACGCGCCTTTTATGGGCCCAACGCCTTAAATCGATAGATCGGTCTATATGGCAGCTATATCCAAATTCTAATATTGGATCTCAAATCAACATTTCGATGTGTTACAGACGGAATGACGAGATTAGTATACCCCCATCCTATAGTGGAGGGTATGAGTATTTAAACCAAAAGTCAAGGGCCGCCCTACACACAAAAACGCCCAAAAGGACGAACAAACATATCGGGACAATATGGGAATCAGATTAGCAATCTTTAAGAATGTAATGCGAATTGGCAATATTAGCAATAAGTATCTAAGGATCCACCAAACCCCGGAAATCTGCCTTCAGAAAAAGTGGCTGAAGCGGGATAAAATGTGAATCAAATGTAAGGTTCTTGAGAGTAAAGTAGATATCTGATATAAATATTAAGGACTTAGTGTCCAGGAGGCCGCCCATCCCAAAAAACAACTTGCAAATGGACATTACGACTGACCAGGTCAATATGGTATTCCAATGATAGATCAATGGGAGTAAAGAACGAATCTAATGTCAAAATTTGCTGTGTGCTCCAACGCCTAAGGAATCCCTTGATTGGCCATGTTGACCGATCGGGATGAAGAAGGACTACAATTAAACTTTCCTAGGAGTACAGACTGGCATCCCAATTTGGGGCATGAAGTAACCAAGAGTTAACCTTAGGGTTATTTTAATGTTATATCCAATAGTAACTTTATGACTTCATTTCAAAAGTCTATGAGTAGTGCACTTCTCGACTTAAATAATGTGGATTGATAAAGGACCAATATCTTGTATATCTCTCTACTCTGAGACCAGCTTCAAAAAATTTTAAGCACAATATTTTTTTTAAACCCTTTGAGGGTTAAGCGAAGTGGACCGGACCAGCTTGTCTTATATATAAAAATCAATTTGTGTTTGTTTGTGTGTTCATTATAGTCTCAGAAGCGGCTGAACCGATACTCTTGAAATTTTCACTGATGGTGCATAATGATATCTGATGGAGGAGCGGACCCTCCGCCTTACCCTAATTTTTAGAAACGCCGGATCTCAGAGATTGGTAGTGCGAAATTTTGTGTGCTCTTTTATAGTAACCTACAAATAAAAATTTGGCATCCAAATATCGGATGGGGTACCTAAGGAGGACGCCCCACCCCAAAACCTACCATATATTTATATATAGCAATCACGACAATATGGGACTTAAATAAAATGTATTTATGATTAGAAAACGAATTTGATATCCAATTGTCGGACCAAGTGTTTGGAGGACCACCCCAACCCCCAAAACACCCCTAAATCAGCAATATTTACCGACCATGACAATATTGGACTCAAATAAAAGGTATTTGCGAGTAGAATACGAATATGATATCTAAATGTGGGACCAAGTTTCTGGAGGTCCACCTCTTCCCTAAAACACCCCCCAAATAGGTCTAATTTACTAAGTATGGCAATATGGGGCTTAAATAAAAGGTATTTGAGTGCAGAATACGAATCTAATATCTAGATGTGGCACCAAGTGTTTGGGGGCCGCCCATCCCCGAGAACACCCCCCAAAGAAGACAAATTTACGTTTATAGCAATATGGGGCTCAAATGAAAGGTCTTTGGAAGTAAAGCACGCATCTGATATCAATATTCGGGAAAAGTGTCTATGGAGCCATCCCACCCCCATAGCACCACCCAAATAGGAAGTATTTGCTGACCATTGCAATATAAGGCTCAAATTAGAGGTTTTTTAGAGTAAAACACGAATCATATATATATTTTCAAAGCCAAGTCACCAAAACACCCCACAAAACTGTCATGTTTGCCGACTATGAAAAAATTAGTTCAAATTAAAGGTATTTGGGAGTAGACCATGAATCTGATATCAAAATTTTGGGACCAACTGTCTAGGTGACGTCCCAACACCATAACAATCCCCAAATAAGACAGTGAACACTCAAGACAGTGAAGCTAGATATTCATAGTTTTTAGGGTCCATACCCCAAACCGTACATATTTGCTGCCTTTTGCAATAAGGGGTATGAATGAATGGTATTTGAGATTAGAAAACGAATTTGATATCTAATTTTGAGGCCAATGGCGGTATGGGGATCAAATTAATGATATACGATATACGATTATATGAGAATAGAGCACGTTGCTAATATATTTTCAGGGCTTAGTGTTTGGAGGACCACCCACTCCCCAAAACACCCCTAAATCGGGCATATTTACCGACCATATCAATGTGGAGCTTAAATGAAAGGTATTGGGGAGTAGAGCAAGAATTTAAAACACCCCTAAATCGGGCATATTTACCGACAATGACAATGTGGGGCTTAATTGAAAGGTAGTATGGAGTAGAGCACGAAATTGATATCCACTTTCGGGACCAAGTTTCTTTGGAAAAAGGGGTAGATCCCTTTTTCCAAAATACTCCACAAACAACAATTTTTTATTGACCATCGCAATATGGGGCCCAAATAAAGGTATTTGGTATTCCCCAAAACATGCGGCCAAGACGACATATCGGTCTACATGGCAGCTATATCCAAATCTAGACCGATCTGTGCCATATTACAGAAGTATATCAAGCGACTTGACTTAACATACTGTCCCAAATTTCGGCGACATCGGACAATAAATGCGCCTTTTATGGGCCAAAAACCTTAAATCGAGAGATCGGTCTCTATGGTAGCTATATCCAAATCTGAACCGATCAAGGCCAAAGATATTGAAGGGCCTTAAACAACTCATTGTTCCAAATTTCAGCAAAATCGGATACTAAATGTGGCTTTTATAGGCCTAAGACCTTAATTCGGAGGATCGGTCTATATGTCAGCTATATCCAAATCTGGACCGTTTTGAGCCAAATTGACGAAAGATGTCGAAGGATTCAACACGACTAACTGTCCCTAATTTCAGCAAAATCGGATAATAAATGTGGCTTTTATGGGTCTAAGACCCTAAGTCGGAGGATCGGTCTATATGGCAGCTATATCCAAATCTGGATCGATCTGAGCCAAATTGAAGAAAGATGTCGAAGGGCCTAACACAAATCACTGTCCCAAATTTCAGCAAAATCGGATAATAAATCTGGCCTTTATGGGCCTAAGACCCCAAATCGGCGGATCGGTCTATATGAGGGCTATATCAGGATATAGTCCGATATAGCCTATCTTTGAACTTAACCTGCTTATAGACAAAAAAAAAGAATCTGGCCAAAGTTTCAGCTCAATATCTCTATTTTTAAAGACTGTAGTGTGATTTCAACAGACAGACGGACGGACATGTCTAGATCGTCTTAGATTTTTACGCTGATCAAGAATATATATATACTTTATATGGTCTGACATGGATATTTCGATGTGTTGCAAATGGAATGGCAAAATGAATATACCTCATCCTTCGTATGTAAGCCAATATTAAATCTAATCGACTGCCAAAGCCCACAGTGTTGTAGTAAATTGTTTGCTAGTAAATGAAAACTCGTTATTTTTCCGCTAAAAAATGTACTCATGTGTCCAATTAATTACTCTATAGTTTAATTTATCTGATGCTAAACTATATATACCACTTCTTTCCCTACTTGATTACCTTCTCTAGTTCCCTAGTCACCCCATCTTTTACTATCATTTTTGGTTCTGTAAAATTGAGAAATGTAACATGAAGAAGTAATTCAATTATAACTATTCCCCTATCTATGCTACCAGTTACCCTAACTACCACCAATAACAATAGAACGAAATACATATAATAAGTCAATAAGTTTGTATAGTAATTATGAGACTACTAACCTTAACACAGGGCTCCATTATAATAAGCCAATGCTGCAAGGAGCTCAGATCAAATCCATAAAGCAAAGCCATAATAAATGAGAAGCCAAACTCATCAAACGAAAAGTACTTGTTGTGACATAGTATTTGTGAGAGGATTCTGTAAAATTTCTTTTTTGTAAATATTTATCAAAAAAAATGCAAAGTTTTTGTTTTCACTTCTCTAATTTTTGTTGTTTAAGCAATTGCAATGTTCAAAGTTATTTTTGTAGTGAAAGCACGGAAAAGCGCCACAAAACGCACCACAGCTAAAAATCAAGTCATTAATAAAAAAAAGAACACTTTAAGCAACCAACTTGCCTCACTAAGTGTGTGCGTAATTGTTGTGTGTGTTAAAGCCCCTCTCCCTCAAAAAAGCGAAAAAAACCAAAAAAAATATTCGTTGTGTAAAATTTTGTGATATTCGATTAAATTAATGAAAATATATATTTTTTTTGGAAAATGTTTTAAGTTGCCACGCCTATATATGTATATATATATAGATAATGTATTTATGGATGTCTTTGTTTTTTTATAAGCAAAAGACATGTCTGAAAAACTCATGCTGCAAATGCAATAACCTGAAAAAACGCAAAGCAAAGCAAAACCAATCGCATAACAATTGGACTGTTTTTGTTTTGAAAACGGATTTGACGCTTTTAAGTCTTGTTTTTTGAGTTTTGTGTGTTTCCGAATTTCAACAAAAAATCTTCCGTTGGTATTGTGATTAATTCTTTTTGATTTCCAATCAGTGTTGTGACGTACGTACGTTCGTTGTGTATGTGAAAAAGCATGTTTGGCCTAAATAAATGTCCCGCAAGGAGATTAAAACAACAAAAACTGCACGAATTTTATGTGTATGTGTGTGTGTGTGTGTGTTTTGTGTTCTCTTTTTACGTTTCTTGGGATTTAGTTGGAATTATTTTAAGTTTTTCCTATTGTTTTCATATTTGATTTATTCTTATTTTTCAAAGTTTTGTTTGAATTTCTTTACCAGAAAAATTCCTTAACATAGAAGTATCAACTAACAAGGTTTTTTCTCTTTTCCCACTTCTTTCTCACTCCCCTCCAACTGTCTGTGTTGCCATGTTTTGGTTAAAAACCCCCCATTACCCTATTGGTTTTTAAACAACACCCCATGGCAACGACAACGATGTCATACCCCACTACCCACTACCACCAACACCAATAAATATCTGTAACATGATGATCCTGTTGATATCACCACCACAATGCCACACCTGATGATGATGACGGACCACAAACGAAATGTGCGCGTTTATGTCCTGTTAATAAACAACAAAACAGGACTTTACACTGGATTTTTACTTCCGTCAATTTTGGACCGATCCTCGTTTAGCGTATAGAAAACGACCTGGTGTAGAAACACTATCGGTTGGATCAGAGTTCATAAAAAACATTTGGGTACCTGACACCTTTTTCGTAAATGAAAAACAATCATATTTTCATATTGCAACAACCAGTAACGAATTCATACGAGTACATCACTCCGGATCAATAACAAGAAGTATTAGGTAAAACCACTAAAAACCACAGCAACAATCACCATTTTTTTTTGTTTGAAGAAAATTAAAAAATTGTCTAAAGCAAAACAAAACAAAATTATGTGTATACTCCCGTTAAAAACAACCAACTAACATTAAAAAAAAATCCCTTTGCCCTAAAACAAAAACACTTTGGTGCCATATCCAAAGCTTTAACATTTGAATGTCGTACTACTGCTACTACTAATACTACTGTAAACTAACAACAACTATGAACGTCATCTATCTCCTAACTCTGTCTTTGTGATTGTCTGTCTACCTATCAAACTATTTAATAATCTGTCTGTCAATGTTTATGTTTTGCATTTCATCTCTTCACATTCATTTTTATGATTTCCATCTCCTGTCTATCTCACTGTCGCTCTCTGTCTATCTCTGTGTTTCTCTGTACATTTTTTCCAACACTTCTTTAACTGTTCTTTCTTGCTCTATCATTCTCTCTATCTCTGTGTGTGTGTGTGTATGTGCAATTTGATTTGATTTTGTGTACAAAAACAAAAGAAATTAAATGAAAAAAAATATTTGCCAAAACAAATCTTAACTTTTGATGTTGTCTATTCGTGTATGATTTAAATATTTGGTTATTCACACATTCTTTCAAATATCATCACCCTTCTGTTTGTCATGGAGAGGTCGGTAGCTATCGACTTTCAATACCCTACAATACTAAATCGCCAGGTTAATAATTAAGTATTCAATGAATTCTAGTCATTATTAAAGTAATCAGTAGTTGATAATCGTCTACAAATACTATCTACGGAACGAGACGTTCAAAACTCTTTGTATAAGATATACGGAAAACAATATTTTGAGCATTCTTTTCAGGATATCCTCTAAATTGTAACTTATATAAATCATGCCGTCATCAAGCACCTGACAAGACATATATGGTACACAGGCCCCTAAATATAAGCTACCGAGCAAGATAATCAGTGCATACGTCCGATTTTCTGATACAACTACAACCGGCAGGAATTGAAATTACCAATGGCTTTTGCTCCATGGGATTATGCTTCTTTACATGAAACGTTCCAATTTGCATTCAATACTCAATATTCAAATTTGATACCCGGTCTTAGTCTATATCTGTATGTATGGTAAGTAATGTTTCGTGAAGCATCTTCTCTTGCATATAAAAACCAGTAAGGAAGGACAAAAGTCGGGTGGTGCCGACTGTATAATACCCTAAGCCTTCCCTATATATATACAATGTGGGAGCAATATCCAATTGTAAGCCAATGTTGATGGATCTCGGCGAGTAAATATGTTCAAACTGTAATATTGGGTTGCCTAAAAAGTAATTGCGGATTTTTTAAAAGAAAGTAAATGCATTTTTAATAAAACTTAGAATGAACTTTAATCAAATATATAATTGCCATTTTGTTCGATAATCTTTGCCATCCTCCTGGCAAATTTAGTATTCCACGCTCATAGAACTTCTGGCCTTTATCTGCAAAAAACTGAAGCAAGTGCGATTTTATAGCCTCATCATTGCCGAAAGTTTTACCATTTAAGGAGTTCTGCAAAGATCCAAATAAATGGTAGTCTGATGGTGCAAGGTCAGGGCTATATGGTGGATGCATCAAAAGTTCCCAGCCAAGCTCACTCAGTTTTTGGCGAGTGACCAAAGATGTGTGCGGTCTAGCGTTGTCCTGGTGGAATATGACACCTTTATGATTCTGGTTGCTTCTCCTTGATGGCTGAATTCAATTTGTCCAATTGTTGGCAGTAAACATCCGAATTAATCGTTTGGTTCCTTGGAAGCAGCTCAAAATATACCACACCCTTCCAATCCCACCAAACAGACAGCATAATCTCCTTTTGGTGGATATCAGCCTTTGAAGTTGTTTGAGCTGGTTCACCATGCTTGGACCATGATCGTTTTCGACTAACGTTGTTGTAAACAATCCATTTTTCATCTCCAGTTATGATTCATTTTAAAAACGGGTCGAATTCATTGGGTTTAAGCGTTGATTCGGTTTGTTAAATGAATTTCTTTCAATACATGTGGTACCCATATTTAAATTGACGCCAAACAAATGTAAACAAAATTTCGCGCACTTTTTTTCTAAAGCAAGCTAAAAGAAACAGCTGATAACTGACAGAAGAAAGAATGCAATTACAGAGTCACAAGCCGTTGAAAAAATTTGTCAACGCCGACTATATTACTACTATATTACCGACAATTAATTTTTGGGCAACCCAATAACTATGGTTGACAAATGACAACATTATTGCAAATTACCCAAAATCTAACGAACATATATATGGCAGCTATATCTAATTCTGAACCGATTTCGAACAAACTTCTCAAATAATGTGGTAGTCGTCGAAGAAAGCGTTGTGCAAAATTTTGGCAAGATTGGTCAAACAATGCGCTTGCAGTGGCTCTAGGGGTGAAAATCTGGCGATATACATATATGACAGCTATATCTAAATTTGGGCCGATTTCAATGAAATTCACCAGTAATGTCGAAAGTCATAAAAAAGTCCTTCCTGCCAAATTTCGAGAGAATCGGTTAAAAAATGAGCACTTCCGTGCAAAATTTCTCAAAATCGGATGAACATATATATGGGAGCTATAATTACTAAATACTAAACTTCTCAGATACTGTGGCAGTCGTCGAGGAAAGCGTTTTGCAAAATTTTGGCAAGATGTGGGTCAATAAATGCGCTTGCTGGGATATTAGAAGTAACAAGCAAAAAGGCGTTAAGTTCGGCCGGGCCGATCGAGATATCGGTATACATGGCAGCTACATCCAAATCTGGACCGATTTAGGCCAAGTTGCAGAAAAATGTCGAAGAGCCTAACACAACTCACTGTCCCATATTTGGGCAAAATCGTACAATAAATGCTCCTTTTATGAGCACAAAACCTTAAATCGAGAGATCAGTCTATATGGCAGCTATATCCAAATCTGGACCGATCTTAGCCAAATTAAAGAAGAATGTCGAAGGGCCTAACACAACTCACTGTCCCAAATTGCGGCGATATCGGACAATAAATGCGCTTTTTATGGCCCCAGAGCCTGAAACCGAGAGATCTGTCTATATGGCAACTACATCCAAATCTCGACCGATCTGTGCCATAATGCAGAAGTATGTCAAGGGGCTTAACTTAACTCACTGTCTCAAATTTCGGTGACATTGGAAAATAAATGTGCCTTCTATGGGCCCAAAACCTTAAATCGAGGGATCGGTCTATATGGCAGCTATATGCAAATCTGATCCGATCAGGGAAAAATGGACAAATAATGTCGAAGGGCCCAACACAACTCACCGTCCCAAATTTCAGCAAAATCGAATAATAAATGTGGCTTTTATTGGCCTGAGACCCTAAATCGGCAGATCGGTCTATATGGAGGCTATATCAAGATATAGTCCGATATAGCCCATCTTCGAACTTAACCTGCTTATGGACAAAAAAAAAGAATCTGTGCAGATTTTCTGCTCAGTATCTCTATTTTTGAAGACTATAGCGTGATTTCAACAGACAGACGGACGGACATGTCTAGATCGTCTTAGATTTTTACGCTGATCAAGAATATACATACTTTATAGGGTCGGAGATGGATTTTTCGATGTGTTACAAATGGAATGACGAAATGAATATACCCCAATCCTTCGGTGGTGGGTATAATAAAGCTTTTATGGGCTTCAGACCCTTTATCAGCAGATCGGTCTATATGACAGTTATATCTAAATATAGCCCTATCTGTACCAAATTTGGGTCCTATGTTGGGAGGCTTAAAACTGCACACTGTTCCAAATTTCAGCGAAATCGGGTTATGAATAACACTTTTAAGGGCTTCAGACCGTTTATCGGGAGTTCGGTTTATATGGCAGCTATATCTAAATATAGGCCGATCTGAACCATATTTGGGTTAGATGTCGGGAAGCCTTCAACTACTCACTGTTACAAATTTCAGTAAAATCGGATGAAAAATAATGTGCATCAGACCCTTTATCGGAAAATCGGTCTATATAGCAGCTATATCCAAATATGGTCCGATTTCGCCCGTTCAAGAACCAGCGTGCATCAAAAAGACGTATATGTGCCAAATTTCAGCTCAATATCTCAATTTTCGAAGGCTCTAGAGTGATTACAACAGACGGACGGACAAACACACGGACATCGTTATATCGTTTTAGAATTTTACGACGACCCGAAATATATATACTTCGTAGGATCGCAAATTGATATTTCAATGTGTTGCAAACAAAATGACTAAATAAATATACTCCCTATCCCATGGTGGTGGGTATAAAAATCAGGTGGTCGATTTATATAGAATCAATACACAAACCGAATAAAACTCACTTGGAAGTCATGAGATAAATTATTATGCAAAATTTTAGCCCAATCGGATGAAAATTACAACCTATATAGGCGCAATCGGATCGAATCGCTTATTTTTATTTAATTGTTCAAAAAATTTTTCTTTACCAATGGTATGATAGGAAAAATATCAATCGATATTCAGGCTAAAACTAAAATATCGATAGTGCCATCGATATTTTGCCAGCTCTACTACCGATTGTCAGGGATTCAGTATTTGCTCTATAACCGGTACAGATAACTTTTATTCGAAGCTGACAAATTCAATACCCATTAACAGACATGAAGACAGAAATATTATTTCTTTGATACTCATTATGCGTTGCCTGTTATTCAGTATTCTGTTGCTGTACTCCGTAACAAGGCATTCATCTCTATACACATGATCTGTTAAATATTGATTTTTGAACACTCGATATTCGGACTCGGGTCTAGGGCTTTATAGACAGTTTCAATAACTTTTAATTAAGATTTAAAGACATTAATTGACATCAGGTTAGCCATAATCATTATTTGGTAATCAACCTACGCTACAGTGTGTTCAGTATTCTGCGACTGTAGTTACAACATTCGATGCCTATTATTCAATATCTTAAAGATATGCTCCACAAGCGTTCTCAGGAAAACTATTCCCAAAATTTAAAAATTAATCGATTGGTTATCTACAATATAATAGCGATTGTTAATAGTATTGTATGGTATATATGTATATTCATGTAATAACAAAATACACCTTTGCATCATGTCGTTCGCATCACATTAGTCACTTATATATCATATCCATAATTAAATATCATTAATCAATTAAAATGTCACACCACAAAAAGTGAGTTCAATTGGCTTTATTTTGTTTTCAACAAATAACAAATGAATGTTAAGCGGAACATAATAAGTGAGAAAAGGTCAAAGTCGGACTGAACCGACTATTTAAATTACTTTACACCACTCTGAAATCGCAAAAGATTTACCGAAAAAAGAGAAAATGTGAAGATTATTGAAAAACAAGCATCATTCGCTCTCTAAGGAAACTTTCAAAACAAAATTTGAAAGTTGATATTCAGTTCATAACCCACCTAACAAGTTTAAAATCTTTTGAGTTAAAAAGGAACTTTCCAAATCACTATCGATCTTCTTTGCCAGAGTGTTATAAAGTAGCATAAGCCAAAACAAAAAACAGAAACCAACTGGGAATTCAATTTGTCGTCCCCCACATTACCTTATCATACTGAATACAAAATTACTAAAAAGCAAAGATCAAATACCTAACTATCCTCTCGCCCTGCCAAACATGTCAGCACAAATACCTTAGCCGGCAATGTAGCGCCACCGCCAAACATTTATCAAAGCATGTCCATAAATCGAAATTGTTTCCACTTTCAAAAGTCTAACGATACAGAAACACCACCGCATAGCAAAGAACCAAGAACAAAAAACAATAACAACAATCAATATATTAGAATGTGTGTTTTGCTACACCACAAAAAGGTTTGCCCAATGGAGAAGTTTCTTTGGAGAAGTGAAGAAATTTCTTCGATTTGTAATTTTTCTACTACCTTAAAACAAGAATCTGTCCAAAAGTCTGCGCCCGCCAAGCAAACGCTAACCGCTGCCAACAGCAGCAGCAGCCCAAGGCGTGGATGCCGCTACCGACAAAGCCTTAACTTATCACTCGATTCAATCAAAGAAACAAAGAATCCATGCAAAACGCAATCGTAATCGTAAGCATAAGCGTAAGTTCTTGCTCTCCAAACTAATGTAAGTACCAATTAACAACACATTTTAAGCAAAGAAAAACCAAAACAAAAACAAACGAAAACAATTAAATCAATCAACCACTCAATAAGTATTGAACAAGTATCGTTATAAGAAAGCAATTGAAGAAAGTTTAAACAACAAACCTACAAAGTATAATACATTTTTTTTCTCATTCCTTTAATGCAACGGCTTTCTAAGTAGTTGTGTAAAATACGTTTTTTTTTCGTTTATGTTTATTTCCTAACTCTCTCTCTCTCTCACTCCACTCCTTGAGACGAAAAATGCATACAGCTAACAAGTATGCATTAGAGTAAGTTTTATTTTTTGGGTTTCCTTAGTCCTTTGTTCATTGTTTTTTTATTATCATTTCACCAATTGAACTCGCTGAATACTCGTTACATACTCTTTTCCTCTACTCTTACTCTATCTATCTATGAATCTGTACATTTTTCTCTCTCTCTTAATAATTAAAAAAAAAAAAAAAAAATACTTCAATATATGTATAAATAAGTGTATCTGTAAATAACATAGTTATATATAAGAGTTGCTATTTAGAGCTATCTAAGAGTGTTTGTGTGCATACTTCACTGGAATGAGCATCTCTTTTGTAAACACTTAACAAATAAAGAGATCAAAGTGAATATTCTTCAGTTATACGTCCTTCTAACCTCACCATATTTGTGTGTGTATGTGTAATTTAAAAAGTTGTGCATTAAAGCTTCAACTATCACCCCCACACTACCACCGAACTGCTTTTACTGTTGCTGAAGTTTCGAAAAAACAAAAAGGCACTATGAACAGTTCACTTTCAGCGTCCCTCCTCCAAATATGATTGCGGCCATTGTGTTATTGCTATTTATTAACATTTGTCTTTTTCTCTTTGTCTCTCCCGCCATGACTAGATTAACCATTACCGCATCCTGCCCTATGAATCTTCAGTACTTCCCCATGGATCGTCAATTGTGTCACATTGAAATTGAAAGCTGTAAGTACTTAACTATTTTTTGCATATATATTTATATCCATACATACATATATAGCCACTATATAGCCCTGCTCTTAAATCCCCCCCACACCACAAAATGTATAGAACATATCTAATATGTAATAATAATTTTTGTACAGATCTAAAATAGTTTTTAAGTCAGCTTATGCTCCCTCTCAAAACAAAACAAAAAGAAATCCTAGACGACATATTCTATATATATTTCAAAAATGAAAGCTAATCAACTCATTCAGAATATTTACAATTTTTTTTATCTTAAATAAAAAGGCCTTACAACAGAAACAGGAAGTTGATATCGTAAAAAGTTAAGTGGTAAAGGGGTGAAATTTTTCCAAAAAAAAAATGTATTATTGTAAACATTTGAAACATAGAGTTATACTTAAACTAGATTCTGAGTAACGGCAACATTAAGTTCATCTGGCAGGCAAAAAAGTTTCGGCGTAATTGTTTTTTAAGAATCTATATATAAAACTCTGCTTTCAACTCCTTTTTGTATGGTTTTAGACCGTGCGTTTTTTTTATTCTTTAAAAACTTCAATTTTCTAAAATCAAGCTGACAAAACATACAACGACTTGTAAAGAAGGTTATATAGCTTTTCAATTTTGTTTGTCATTTTTTTGTTACTCTAATTATTATTTTCATATAAATGCTCCCTAATGGATGGGCGAAATATCGAACGAATAACAAGTAAAAGCGTGCCGGGTCGAATCTTATACACCCTCCACCATAGATTGTATTCGTCGAGATCATTTCCCGATATCTCTTTTTAGGCAAACAAAAGACTATAGAAAAGAATTGCTATAATATTGGAGCTATATTAAGTTATGGTCCGAATCGGACCATAATTGAATTGAATATTGAAGATCATAGTAGAAGTCATTGTGAAAATTTTCAGCGAATTCAACTACCAATTTCGCCCTCTTAGGGGCTCAAGAAGTAAAATAGAGAGATCGGTTTATATGGGAGCTGTATCAGGCAATAGACTGATTCGGACCATATTTGACATGTGTGTTGGAGGTCATGGGAGAAGCACAATTTCAACCAAATCGGATAATAATTATGCCCTCTATAGGCTCAAAAGGTCAAGATCCCAGATGACAGCTATAACAGGTTATAGCTCGATTTGAACCATTTTTGGCACAGTAATTATAAGTCATAACAAAACATGTCATGCGAATTTTCAACCAAATCCGATAAGAAATGCGCCCTCATGCGAGTCTCAAGAAGTCACGATTCAAGATCGGTTTATATGGCAGCTATATCAGGTTATAGACCGACTTTCATCATACTCATACAGTTGTAGGAAGTCATAACAAAACACGTCGTGCAAAATTTCAACCAAATCGGATTGAAAATGCGCCCTCTAGAGGCTCAAGAAGTCAAGACCCCAGATCGGTTTATATGGCAGCTATATCAGGTTATGGACCGATTTAAACCATACTCAACACAGTTGTTGGAAGTCATAATAAAACACCTCATACTTAATTTCAGCCAAATCGGATAAGAATTGTGCCCTCCAGTGGCTCATGAAGTCAAGATCCAAGATCGGTTTATATGGCAGCTATATCAAAACATGGACCGATATAGCCCATTTACAATCCCAACCGACCTACACTAATAAGAAGTATTTATGCAAAATTTCAAGCGGCTAGCTTTACTCCTTTGAAAAATAGCGTGCTTTCGACAGACAGACGGACGGACAGACAGACAAACGGACGGACGGACAGACGGACGGACATGGCTAGATCGACTTAAAATGTGATGACGATCAAGAGTATATATACTTTATGGGGGCCTAGATGAATATTTCGAGGAGTTTTAAACAGAATGACGAAATTAGTATACCCCCACCTTATGGTGGAGAGAATAATAAACAAGTAAGGAAGGGCAAAAGTTGGGCGGTGCCGACTTTATAATACCCTACATCTACCCTATAAATACAATGTGGGAACCAATTCTGAACCAATTTTGATCGACCTGGTTTCAAGCAAACTTCTTATATATTGTGGTAGTCATCGAGGAAGGTGTTGTGCAATATTTTGGCATGATTGGTCAATAAATGTGTTCGCAGTGGCTCTAGGAATGAAAATCGGGCTATATATACTTATGAGAACTACAATATATCTAAATCCAAACCAGTTTCCATGTCATAAAAAAATCCTTCTTGCCAAATTTCGAGAGAATCGGTTAACAAATGACCATTTTATTGCTGTATTACTCCAAATCGGACGAACATGTATATGGGAGCTATATGCAAATCTGATCCGATGTGGTCTGAATCGATCAATAGCTTGATACAGCTCCCATATAAACGGACCTCCCGCAGTTGCTTCTTGAGCGCCTACAAGGCGCAATTCTTATCCGAATGGACTGAAATATTTCACAATGACTTCTACAATGTTCATCATTCAATTCATTTATGGTCCGAATCGGACTATTACTTGATTCAGCTCCAATAGCATAACAGTTTTCATTCATTATTCTTTGTTTGCCTAAAAAGAGATACCGCGCATAGAACTCGAAAAATGGTATTCATGGTGGAGGGTATACATGATTCGGCCCAGTCGAACTTAGCACGCTCTTACTTGTTTATAAATGAGACCCACAATAAAAAATACGATAACGAAGAAGCAGGGCATTCTTTCTCTTTGGTTTTGGTCATTCATTCAAAGGCCAAGCGCTTCTACACTTTGCCGTATTCGCCAAAATGAATGATTTGATGTTTTGGTCGAAAACTTATAAGACCTAAAATTGTTGTTTTAAAACCTAAAAAATCCATAGAAAAAAACTTTAAATTCAAAATTAGCTCCAACCGGTAATTTTGACCTGTTTAGTCTTTCTAATGTTAATGGTCAATATTATTTTGTAACTGTAAAGAAAACTCCAAGATGAATAAACATATATTGCTAAGCTCAATGATTATTTTTATCGACTCTAAATATAAAAACATTTGATAATACCCTATACCATGCTATAGACTTCCTGTTATGAGTGTAAGGTCTAACAAAATTAAACGCGCTGTTTGTTCGACGTATAAAATATAGCACCACTAACGAAAAATATACAAAAAATAAAAACTTTCAAGAACCGTAATATAAGAAAGAAATCAACGGCTTTTTTTCTAACCTGGCACTTTATAAACTATATCATATATACAGGGTGGCTGATGAAAGCCGCTACCAAAAAAAAATGTAATAACTTTTTTTCTATTTAATAATAATAATTTAATAATTAATTTAATTAATTAATTAATTAATTTAATTAATAATAATTTAATAATTAATTTAATAATTTAATTTAACATGAATAAAAGAAAAATGTATTCCATACACCGAAAAAAAAATGTAGCAATATTCATCATTGTAGCAATATTTATCAGCCACCCTGTATAAAAAAAACATATCTATATATTTATATTATCTATATAATTTATATAAATAAAACCACTGCTTTTTTACCTATATCAAAAAAAATATATATATTTACAAACAACGACCAATAAGCAATTAGATACTGTATCATAAAGCAAAAAAATATGAACAAGCCTCAGACAGATAACGAACAGAAATATGTATAGGAAGATATGCTAGATGAAGATATTAATTTTATTTTAAAAATAATTTTCTTTGTATTTTGATTACACACCCACACACTACAACAATAAAACCAAAATTTTTGTTTTTGAATTTGCCCAAAGAAGGAACACACACACACACACAAATCTACCAATACATCCCTACACCTACAAGTATATACACTCACCAACTCCACCAACCAAATCCCAGGAGACACACTTTTTTTAACCAAAAACAAAAATGAAAAAATAAATCACGACAATGATGATCACAATGGAATAAAAGGTGCTGACTCAGTAACGGACTCAATAACATAAAGCATTGAAACACTTAAAGATGAGTCTTCACCTAAGAAACGTTACGAAATAAGTTTCATTATTTCTTTAGAGATATAAGCAGACCCACAAGGGTTGTGTGTGAAAACCAAAATGGTACAACCAAATCAGCTGATATTATTGAATTGATTGAACCATACCAAAGGAATCAAAGGCTTTTCCTTTGAGACACACAACCTTTGTTCAGGCTTACCTTATGTGTTCATTTGAAACCGTTTAAAAATTTAAAAAATAGAAACACATCTTTTTTTGCCGAAATCGTGTATACCATGGCTCTGTATAAAATGAATGAATCAAGCCATTAAGTCGAATGACACAGCACCAGTGGGATTGCCCATAAGTCCATGACACTATTGCCATCACTAGCTTCTTTCAAATCTACCGTTTTTCCACTACAAAAATAAAAATCATGTTTATACCCATGGCAAAAGTGGTTGTTTAAGTCATATAGTTTTAAAGGATATAATTGCAAGTTATGTTAAACTCATAAAGTTTAAATTAAAAATAATATTAATTTTTTAACCTCGTATAAACTGTACGAACTTTTCGGAAAAACTAATATTTTTTTTTTTTTTTGCTTCATAAAATTGTCAAACCCCCTTTGCTTTTAATTGATTTAGAAAAGATAGAATTCAGTGAACATCAACAGTGAAAATAATTTCGTAACGAATTGGTTGGTTTTCGGTCGCCTTCTCTTCTACAGCAACCGCAGAAGGTTGATTCCATAACAATCCAAGGATAATCTGAACATTTTGCTTGCATAAAGCAAAACTAATCCAATATTGTTGCGTTCTTAAACCTATTGTCTATTAAAACAATTTAAGGGTCATATTAAAAAATTCTATAATTATCGTGAAATACTCATCTTAATTTAAGATTTTTGTTTTTACTCATGAACCAAAATCTCATCAATGTCGCACTAAAAAGAGTGTTGTGGAAAGATGCATTTAACCATTTTGCAGTGGCTACCAAAAGGATCATTCATACTACTACACTTAGAGATTAGTCTGTGATACAGTTTACAAACAAAGTAAATTTCTCAAGCACTTCTTTTACATACAAAGTGGAGAGTAGGAAATCTTAACAACTTTACTGATTTGTTTTTATTACTCCCATGTCCGCTAAATATCGTAACATATTGTATCTATAGGTGCGCCAACAACGCAGAAACAATGCTTGCACATGGGAGTGCTTTGTATGCGGAGATGGAAGCACCAATTTACAATAGTGCACCAAACATCAGTTGAACAAGTAACAAGACGTAAAAATTCGGCCGGGCCGAACTTTGGATACCCACCACCTCGGGTATATACGGGTATATACGGTGAAAAAATTCATACCTTAAGACCCATAGCAGCTTTATCGAAATATGTTCCGATTTGGAACAAATATTAATAAGTACAAGTCATTGTACCTTAAAGCGAGAGATCGGTCCATATGGCAGCTATATCAAAATCTGGACCGATCTAAGCCGAATTGCAGAAGGATGTCAAGGGGCCTAACGGAACTTAGTGTCCCAAATTTTGGCAAAATCGGATAATAAATATGCCTTTTATGGGGCTAAGACCCCAAATCGGTGGATCGGTCTATATGACAGCTTTATCCAAATCTGAATTGATCTGGGCCAAATTAAAAAAAAAAAATGTCGAAGGGCTTAACACAACTCACTGTCCCAAAATATGGCTTTTATGGGCTTAAAACCTTAAATCGGTGGATCGGTCTATATGGCAGCTATATCCAAATCTTGACCGATCTGAACTAAATTGAAGAAGGATGTCAAGGGGCCTAACACGAGTCACTGTCTCAAATTTCAGTAAAATCGGATGATAAATGCGCCTTTTATGGGCCCAAACCCTAAAACCGAGAAATCGGTCTATATGGCAGCTATATCCAAATTTAGACCGATTTGATCCATATTGAAAAGGTATATCGAGGAGTCTAACTTAACTGACTGTCTCAAATTTCAGCAAAATCGGATGATAAATGCGCGTTTTATGGCCCCAAAACCTTAAACCGAGAAATCGGTCTATGTGGCAGCTATATCCAAATTAGATCGATCTGATCCATATTGCAGAAGTATGTCGAGGGGCCTAACTTAACTAAGTGTCCCAAATTTCGGCGACATCAGACAATAAATGCGCCTTTTGTGGGCCCAAAGCCTTTAATCGAAAGATCGGTCTATATGGCAACAATATCCAAATCTAGGCCGATCTGGTCCAAATTAAAGAAGGGAGTTGAAGGGCTGAACACAACTCACTGTCCCAAATTTCTGCAAAATCGGACAATAAATGCGCCTTTTATGGCCGCAAGACCTTAAATCGAGAGATACGTCTATATGTCAGCTATATCCAAATCTAGACCGATCTGGGCCAAATTGAATAGAAATGTCGAAGGATATAACACAACTCACTGTCACAAAATCGGATAATATATGTGGCTTTTATGGGCCTAAGACCCTAAATCGGCGGATCGGTCTATATGGCAGCTATATCCAAGTCTAAACCGATCTAGGATCAATTGAAGAAGAATGTCGAAGGGCCTAACACAACTCACTGTCCCAAATTTCAATAATCGGATAATAAATGAGCATTTTATGGGCCCAAAACCTTAAATTGGCAGCTATATCCAAATCTGGACCGATCTCGGCCAAATTGACGAAGGATGTCGAAGGGCCTAACACAACTTATTGTTCCAAATTCCAGCAAAATTGTATAATAAATGTGGCTTTTTATGGGCCCAAGACCCTTAATCGGCGGATCGGTCTATATGGAGGCTATATCAAGATATATTCCGATATAGTCCGATATAGCCCATCTTCGAACTTAACCAGCTTATGTTCAAAAAAAGAATCTGTGCAATGTTTCAGCTCAATATCTCTATTTGTTAAGACTGTAGCGTGATTTCAACAGACAAACGGACGGACATGACTAAATGGTCTTAGATTTTTACGCTGATCAAGAATAAATATTCTTTATAGGGTCTGTGTTGCAAACGGAATGACAAAATTAATATACCCTAATCCTTCGGTGGTGGGTATAAAAATGTGCTAAGTTGGGCCGGCCGAATGTTGGTAACCCACCACCATGAATTTTACGAAATATTTCCACAAATGAATTTTATGAACCAAATTTCTGAAAATCAGGCACAAGTTAAAGTTTCTAGTGGATGCAGAAGACTAATCAGGAGATCGGTTTATATGGGAGCTTTATCAGGATATTGACCGATTCGGACCGAAACAGACACGGTTGTTGGAAGAAGAACCAAAACGCTCCAGCAAAATGTCAGCCAAATCGGACAAAAATTACGGCTTTCAGGGGTTTAGGAAGTTTAATCAGGAGATCGATTCATATGGGCACTATATCAGTTTATTGACCGATTAAAACCGTACTTGGCAAAGTTATTGAAAACCATAACAAAGAAGTTCTTTGAATTACTTTTTCAAATATATATAAGCTATATGAAGTTATTGACCGATATGGACTGTACTTGTCTTGCCGTACAAGTCATAGAAAAATATCACCATGAAAATTTCAGTGAAGCTCAATTATATTTGCGCCCTCAAGAGGCTCCGAAAGTCAAATTGGAAGATCGAATTATATGACAGCAATATCAGGTTATGAACCGATTTAAATCATATTTTGCACAGTAGTTGAAAGTCATACCAAAACGATGAGTGCAAAATTTCTGCCAAATCTGATAATAATTGCGCCTTCTAGAATCTCAAGAAGTCTAATCGGGAAATAGGTTTATATGGCAGCTATATCAGTTTATGGACCGATTTAGACCATACTTAGCACCGTTGTTGGCGGTTATAACAAAACACTTTATGCGACATTTCAGCCAAATTGGATAATAATTGCGCCCTCTAGAAGCTCAAGAAGTCAAGATCCATAATCGGCTTATACGGCGGCTTTCAGGGTCTAAAGAAGTCAAATCAGGAGATCGGGTTATATGGGCGCTATATCGAAGTCTGAACCGATATGGCCCATTTGCAATCCCCAACGACCTAAATCGATAATAAGTCTCTATGAAAAATTTCAAGCGCTCGACCGCTATCGTGATTTCGACAGACGGAGGGACGGACGGACGAACTTGGCTAGATCGACTTTAAATATCAAGACGATCCAGAATCCGAGTATATATACAATACTTTATGAGGTCGCCGATCAATATTTCGAGGTGTTACAAACGGAATGACTAAGTCAGTATACACCCCTGCCATGGTGGTGGGTATTAAAATCTGTTTGTATTTGCTTGTTCCGTTTATGGCAATATGTGTATCAAATAAAATGTATTGGAAAGTAAAATATTAATAAAGTATTGGAGATGTGGTCGAAGTACCCAGAGGGCGCCCCAGCCTCAAATCTCCCCCATTTGGTATGTTCATGTCAATAAAGATCTTAAGCGAAAGGCATTAGGGAGAAAATAAGGAATATGGCGTAATAAATTAGAACCATGTAATGGGTACAGCCCTTCCCCTAAAAACCCCATTTCAGTTCCATTAGCCAAACATGGCTATATGGGACTTAAATGAAAGGTATTTGGGAGCACGTTACGAATATGACATTAAAATTTTTGCCCAAGTATCTAGATTGAGCTTTACCTCTTCAAAAAACACCTCTTATGGATTATTCGTCATTCGTTCGTCATAGCAATATGGAAATAAAAATAAAAGGAAGTTGAGAGTAGAAAAAGACTCTGATATCCAATTTTGGGGCCAAGCTTAGGAGGGAACGCTCTAAAACACTTCCTAAACTAAACTTATTTTCCAACATTGGCAATATGGAGTTCAAATAAACGGTATTGGAGAGTAGAGCAAGATATTGATATCCATATATGGAGGGAATTGTCTGAGAGGCACTCCCACCTCTAAAAAGCATTTACCCTAATTTTCAAAAAGCCAGATCGTGAAGATGGGTTCATTTCCTAAGACAACAATCTCATTTCCTTTTGGTAGTTCTGCAAACAATAATAATAAATAATGGAAATCTTGCTAAAACACTCCCTTTAAAATCATTTTAGGAATATTTCCATTTTTTTTGTTTTAATTTTTCTTACATACAAACCAATTGTGAAACGTAAAAATTTTTGAATTTTTTGCCAACGATTCGCAATAACAACAAACTTTTTTAATTCACATTCGTATCATAGAACAATCAACCATACACCTACATTTACACATTTCCCTCCGTCATCATAATCAACTTTTGACAATAACAAGAAATATTAAAAAAAAAAAAACTCAACAGCACCAATATTAAACAATTTTCTCAAGAGACATTTTTCCTATATTTTAATTTCTGTACGTTCATATCACATTTCACCAAATCAAACAAAGCACCATTAAAGAAACATGATGTACAGTTACAGCCAAAGAAACCGTGAAAATAAAGAACACCAATATTCTAACATTTTATTCATATCACCACCACCGCCGCCACCAACACAGGACTGCGTTTTTTGGCCAAATTCAAAAAGCTGTTGTGATAATTCAGCACCTTGCGGTGTGATAAGCTAAGCAACGGAGTCCTGCATTGCGGTTCATTTCGCTCTCAGTCGTCATTCACCCAACATTTAATTTTATTTTACGCCTACCTTCCTTTCATACGCTTCAATGATATTTAATTTAATTTCTTTTTTCCATTGTTGTTTCATTTCTATAATATCACCGAATATATAGAAGAAGAAAAAATTACATTGAAATGAAATAACATTTAACTTTTTTATCACCATTACTACCAACACCACCACCATCACCACTACCACCAGCAGCATTTTAATTCAAATCTAGATATCAATACAATCAAATAATATGTAATGTAATCATTTCGCAGAACACAGCAGCCTATTACTCGGTGTGTGTTTGTGTCTGTGTGTAAATTTCATTTGACTTGATTTGATTTCATTCTTAATTTACATATAAAGCATTAGCAAATACTTCTACTACTACTACTACTACTACTACATATCGCTCTCACAGAAGAACGAAGCAACTAAACAAAAATAAAAAAACCAAAAACATTGAATTGGGATTAAATGCCATTTTATATTGTTATACTTTTTTGAAATGTCCTCTTTTTGGTATGCGTGTGTGTGTGTGCATCTATGTGCGCGTGCGTGCGTATAATACCCAATACGAATGCAATTCGCAAATCATCCCATCACTACAAATCGAACGAACGAACGACCAAACAAATGAAATTGAACGCACACTCGTAAATGCCAATGAACACGAATCGATTTCGTTATACCGAACTGAATTCGAACATTGCCCCCGAATAAAATCGAAAAAAAACACACACACACCACATATACCACACCACAAAAGTCGGTTACACGATGAGAGATATCCGTTACTTCTGGAAAGATGGACTGAGTAGTGTTGGCATGAGCAGTGAGGTCGAACTACCTCAGTTCCGCGTCTTGGGACACAGGCAGAGGGCGACCGAAATAAACCTAACCACAGGTACCCTCCATTAAAACAATTTCCAAAACTAAATAAGAAAAAATACAGTTTTACATTTTAATTTCTCTCTTCCTTGCGTTTTGAATTAACTTTAATTTGTTTCTTCTTTGTTTTAATTTTGTTTGTCCTTTGGCCCCTACATAAAGAATTGTTGTATCTTCCTGTTTTTTCTCTGTTTCATTGTTTTCATTTCCAAGGTTTTTTGTTACATGTTTACATCATCTTCTAGTCCGTCTACTAAATCAAAAAAGAAGAAAAAACGAAACACAAACCCCCCTCCCCCTCCAGAAAATGGAAAACAATAACAATCGAATATCATTGAATATAAACCATCAACACTAACACATCTTTATTCTCTCAATTAATTACCACTACTACTACTACTACTCGAGAAGTTCTTTTCTCTTCGTTATTAACAACAATTGCCACAACCACTCACCCAATCACCTACGACCACCACCACCACCAAGCCAGTACCACCAATTTATTTGTCTTTGGTTGATGTAAATTAATTTTTTTTAGTTTCCTGTTTCCTGTTGCCCCCACCCCTAGCCCAGTCCTCAAACCTGAGCCCCTGCTCTAAGGAAATCAACTCTGACAAGTGTTATTTGGTTTGTCTTAAATGAAACACTCAACGTTTTTATTGTTATAAGTTCCTTTTTCCTTTGATTTAAATTTTCCAGGGGTTTTAATTTAATGTTAATTTTTTTGTTTCTTGTTGTATTCTGCTTTGAAAAGCACTTAATTTTCCTTTATTTCCGTATTTTCACAAGCAAGGAAAAAATACGAAACAAAAAAAATGTAGCAAAGAAGAAAAGAAAAATTTTATAGGTAAAAAAAAACACTCGCAAAACTCCTCCTCTCATATGGTCGTGCACAAAGAGGTGCCAGTATTTGCAATTAAATGTTTTTGTCACAATAGCAAATTAATTTCGCTTGGATAGGTAGAGAAGGGAAAAGGGTGTTCCATTGAAAACAAAAATTAAAAATTACAATTAGAACTTTGATGCCACAAAATGACATGCTTGATCTTCATTAAATATATATTTATGTAAACTTAAAACTTACTGTATCTCCAGTATCATCGGAAAATTAATCAAAAATTTGCTCAAAAAATTTAAAATCACTTTTTAGCAAAAAATTTAAATTGAAAGCACACCAAAGTCTTCGATTTTTGCAAACATAGCTTTAAGTTGGTGCAACTCTTTTAGAATAGGAACAGGGTTGCTGAAACGAAGTGTTACCAGTTCAAACGACAATCAACAAGTAAAAAGGCGCTAAGTTCGGCCGGTCCGAACTTTGGATACCCACCACCTCGGGTATATATGTAAACCATCTTTCGTCAAAATTCGGTGAAAACGGCAAACCTTATGCCCTCATAGCAGCTATATCAAAATATGTTCCGATTTGGACCAAATAAAAATAAACCGATCTGAACCATATACGACACAGTTGTCGAAAACCCAAACATAAGTCACAATGAAAAATTTCAGTGAAATCGATTATAAATGCGCCTTTTATGGGGCAAAGACTTTAAATCGAGATATCGGTCTAAATGGCAGATATAAACCGATCTGAACCATATACGACACAGTTGTCGAAAACCCTAACATAAGTCACAATGAAAAATTTCAGTGAAATCGGAAAATAAATGCGCCTTTTATGGGGCAAAGACTTTAAATCGAGTTATCGGTCTATATAGCAGATATATCCAAATATAAACCGATCTGAGTAAAATTGAAGAAGAATGACGAGGGGCCCAACACAACTACCTCTTCCAAATTTCGGCGATATCGGACAATAAAAGCGCCTTTTATCGGCCCAAAACCTTAAAGCGAGAGATAGGTCTATATGACAGCTATATTCAAATCTGGACCGATCTCAGCCAAATCGAAGTATGAAGTCGAAGGGCCTAATTCAACTCACTGTCTGCAATTTCGGTGACATCGGACAATAAATGCGCCTTTTATGGGCCCAAAACCTCAAATCGAGAGATCGGTCTATATGGCAGCTATATCCAAATCCGGACCGATCTGAGCCAAATTGAAAAGAATGTGGAAGGGCCTGACACAACTCCATGTTGCAAATTTCGGCGAAATCGGACCATAAATGCGCCTTTTATGGACCCAAAACCTCAAATCGCGAGATCGGTCTATATAGCAGCTATATCCAAATCTGGACCGATCTGAGCAAAATTGAAGAAGAATGTCGAAGGGCCTAACACAACTCCATGTTCCAAATTTCGGCGAAATCGGACAATAAATGCGACTTTTATGGCCCCAAAACTTTATATCGAGTGATCGGTCTATATGGCAGCTATATCCAAATCTGAACCGATCTCGGCCAAATTAAAGAAAGATGTCGAGTGGCTTATCATAACTCACTGTCCCAAATTTCAGCAAAATCGGATAATAAATATGGCTTTTATGGGCCTAAGACCCTAAATCGGCGGATCGGTCTATATGGGAGCTATATCACGATATAGTCCGATATAGCCCATCTTCGAACTTAATGTGCTTATGGACAAAAAAAGAATCTGAGCAAAATTTCAGCTCAATATCTCTATTTTTAAAGACTGTAGCGTGATTAAGGTTAAGTTCGAAGATGGGCTATATCGGACTATATCTTGATATAGCCCCCATATAGATCGATCCGCTGATTTGGGGTCTAAGGCCCATAAACTCCACATTTATAATCCGATTTTGCTGAAAATTGGGACAATGAATTGTGCTAGGCCACTCAATTGGCCCAGATCGGTTCAGATTTGTATATAGCTGCCATATAGACCGATCTCTCGATTTAAGGTTTTGAGCCCATAAAAGGCGTATTTATTGTCCAATTTTGCTGAAAATTGGGACCGTGAATTATATTAGACCCTTCGACATCCTTCTTCAATTTGGCCTAGATCGGTCCAGATTTGGATATAGCTGCCATATAGACCAATCTCTCGATTTAAAGTCTTGGCCCCATAAAAGGCATATTTATAATCCGATTTCATTGAAATTTGACACAGGGACTTATGTTAGGCTTTTCGACATCCGTGTCGTATATGGTTCAGATCGGTCTATATTTGGATATGGCTACCAAAAAGACCAATATTTTGTTTTACAAAATTGAACAATTACTTCTATTTTTTACACTTCTCAATATCTGTGTCAAATGTGGTCCAAATCGGACCATATTTCGATAAAGCTGCTATGGGGGCATAAGGCATGCATTTTTCACAGGATTATGACTAAAGGTGGTTTACATATATACCCGAGGTCGTGAACTTAACGCCTCTTTACTTGTTTCAAAATAAATAATCATAAATCCCTTGGTGTGCGATCAATTTCATTTCTGATTACATTCTCATGTTGTTTTTTTTACTTGAATAAATTAAATTTCAAATTGCATACAATACATTCATATACTTTCTGCAAATGGAACACCCTTTCAAAATATAAGTTATAACTCAATTTAGCCAAACAAACAATATGGCAAAATGAAAAGTGGATTTTGAATGAATGAATGAACACTCGAGAACAAAGAAATATAATTTTTGCAGCAACAACAGCAACGATGAAAACGACTACGATGACACAAATAACCACAAAATCTTCAAGGAGGAGGGTCTTTTCATCATTTCAAAACATTTAGATACTATTGTATGTAGTGGTGTGTATAAATGAAAACAAATGCCAACTACTGCTACTTTTGCCATAATAGTAGAAGTTGTATATATGGCATATAAACACATTCATGCATACACATCTAGGTACATGAAACATTTATAGTGAATACATACATACATATTTTTTTATATACAAATGTAGCATACAAAACCAAAACGAAATTGACAAAAAAGAAGGAAACTGTAAATACAGCAGTTAACACAAGTGCACTTGAAGCTGCTGGTATTTGGGAGAAGGGAAAATTGACACTGAAATGGTGATATTATTTAGTTTAAATAGCTTATGTATAAAAATTCAAAATGGCTGTGAAAGAATATCTTTAAATGGCTTTAGAAACTTAGCTAGGGATATCAATGCAATACAATATACATTGACCTAATATGTATATATAATCCTAGGTAGGTTTAGTATCAAATCTTTACATCAGTGTTTACTACAAAAGAACCTTCATAATCACATACTGAAGTGTTACCTAATCATAATTTTGGTTTGAACAATCATAGCTAAACAAAAATAAGTACAACAGTTTAGCTTCTAGAATCAGAAAATCATAACTTGATCTGAACACAACTCAAGCTCGCTTGAATATTTCCATCGTATTTTTTAGAAATCTTATTTGTATTTTCTTATTATACTTAGTATTTAAACTTCTATTTAGTATGTAAGCTAAGCTATATCATATCAGCAGGTATGGTGCCATACTACAACCATGCCCAACTAAAGCTAAGCTGAGTTTATTTGCCATATGCCTTACAAATAATAAAAGAAAAAATTATTAAAAATAGTGCCACAGCAATTGTTGCCCCACCAAGGTGAAAAAAAAGCAGCAGCCGTAGTCAAAGCAGCAATTGCAAGCAATTACTACTTATTTAATAGATCACTTTAACCTACTACCTACTACTACTGCCGATATGAACAAACAGTAGCTCATTTAATACAACTTATAACCACACATTCTTATGATATATCTAAACATATATAACAGTGAAGCTTTTTGATTTGATTTAAACCCAAAGACAGGACTATGAAACGTGCCAAAAACCCTCAAAAAATCCCTCTCACGCAAAGCTAAACCAAAACAAAAACGAAATTCTGAATGAGACTATTAAGAAAAGAACAAAAGGGAATATGTTACAGATTTTTTTTTAATATGAAAATTGTTTTAATATATAGACAAAAATTGATAAACTTAAAATTAAAAACGTTGTTTACTAAACTCTAGTTAATAGTCTCATTATATTTGCTAAGGTTAAATACTGACAAAAATCCAATGAATTGTTTCTTTTTCTTCTGTTTATGGCCATGCCTCTATAACCAATTTTACTACTACCTACCAAACCTACTACGATACCAAAAATCGAAATCGAAAATCAACGCTAAAACCTTAATCAAAAACCAAAACAAAACCTCTACTATGAATCTCTTCATGTCCCCCCCCCCCCCCAAAAAAAAATAATAATAAAAAAAACCATAACTGTAAATATCAAACTGTATAAACAAAACCCACCACAATCAAAATATACCACCACCCACCACCAACCACCCCATCCGGACCGACCAACCAAAAACATATCACATTGATTGCGTTACCAAATCAAAAATCAAATATATATTTATATATACAAAAAAATATATATATGCCAAATCGAATCCGAACTCGAAACCTAACGTAACGTAATGAACTAAAGTCGGCTATACCATGCGTGACATTCGCTATAAGTGGAATGAAGGACCGAACTCGGTTGGTGTCTCGAGTGAGGTCTCGCTACCGCAATTTAAGGTCTTGGGTCATCGTCAGAGAGCTATGGAAATCAGTCTTACCACAGGTACCTGTAGACGGTTACCGATTTCTTTTTAACCAAAAAAAAAAAAAAAAAATATTTATTCAATTTTATATTATTGTTATTATATATTTATTTATGTTAATGTTCTTAAACTTTATTTACTTAATTAATTACTTTTCTATAACTACCCCCTTATGATATTCATTTATTTTCTTTTTTAAATATATATATTTTTTATTTAAAACATAGAAAAGCTATCACCAACAAAACAAAAACTGAGAAAGCTATTGATCATTTCAGAGCTAACAACTATATGTGTGTTGCATTCACAATTCAATTTGTTACCGAAAGCCAGCTAAAATTTGCTAACATGCTCCATATTAATGAAAGTAGCCAGCCAGCTTAACTATTAAGAATAAGGAAAACATAAACTTAGCAGTCGGAAAAATTTTGCTTACTCCAAAATAAGAAAAAAAATATGCTTTTCTGCTTATAACGAAACTTAAGAGTTAAGAAATTTTGAACATTTTTTATTTGCTGCTTACTGTCAATATTTTTACAAAGAAACATTTACTTAATTTTTGTTAATATGTACTTAAAAAGATATATTTTACATAAATTAAGATATAGGTAGGTTATGTTTGATTTAGGTAGGTATTAATTTGAGTCGAAAGAATAAGTTCCTTCAAGAGCAGCCAAATAAATCACAACATATAAAAAAAAGTTATCCTTCGTTTTTGTATAAAAATTTTATGCATAATCCTAACCGTGCTCCCAAATTAAAAAGTCCATTGGATTAGCATGTGGCGACTTGGGCAGCCACCAATATGTGGACGAAATAGAGAGCGGAACATAATTTTTTAGCCATACTTGGATTATACGTATTTTAGGTGACAGTGCCGACTTTTGTCACAGTGCCGAGTCATGATCTGTGACCAAAATATTTTCGTGCCCACGGCCCTATGGCAGATTTCAAAATGTTTTTCAGTTTATAAGACGCATTTACTTTGACGCCAGGATAGATGAAAAAGATTGAAGAGCGGTCATCGGTGGTCATAGCTGCCCATAACATCCTTTGAGATGGAAAATTACTTCGGTTGTTTGTCCATAGGCTCATATTCTAGTACGTGCGTTCGTTAAAGTAAACATTTTCGTTTGTTTAGTTTAAGAAAATTTAATTAATTGTTAGTAATATGTACTTAAAAGGAAATATTTTGCAAAAGTTAATATTTAGGTAGGTTGTTGTTGGTACGTTCATGGTCTATGACCAAAATGTTTCCGTGCCCACTGCTAAGGGAGATTTCCAAATGTTGTTCCGTTTATAAGACGCATTTACTTTGACACCAGGATCAATGAAAAAGATAGAAGAGCGGTCATTGGTGGTCATACCGGCCCATACCATCCCTTGAGATGGAAAATTCTTCGGTTGCTCCATAGGCTCAAATTTTCGAACGTGCGCTCGTTTAAGTTAACACTATCGTTTTGTTAAATTAAGAATTGCTCAATTGGGATTTTTTTTTGCTCTTTCAAGCCTAACATTTATGTTGATTAGGAGTAGGATCGTGTGCCTTTTGGAACTTGTAAGGTTTTACCATGAACTCCTTTTTCAATATATGTTGCATACTTTCACAAAATATTTTCAGATCTTTAGCAGTTTGATTTCCATTCACTCGCCGAATCATTTCAGATATTATTGCAGCTTTTTGGACCAGTACCATGGCATTTGACAACGCCGTCAGTACCATAATAAAAATTGATGGTGTCATACACAAAAACTTTGAAGTGATTGAGTTGGCCAACAATAGCAGGTTATGATGTTATAGGCAAATATAACACAATAAAACTGTTGCGTCTGAATTCCATCTCGTATAACGATCGTTTAGAACAAACTCAGAAACAAATATTTTTTAATGAGCTGTCAATAAAACAAATATTATGTAGCTGTCATTTCTAGTTTGACAGATATACCAGTGTGAACTTGGTAACACTTCTAAAGCTTATGCTCGGTATGAAATAAGCTAGCATACCACCCTTTAGAATGGCGTTGATATCAATAACCAGGCGTTGATATCAATAACCTGCCAAATTACCGTTTTATTGCTGTATTACTGCAAATCGGACGAACAAATATATGGAAGCTATATCCAAATCTCAACCGATGTTAATAAAATTCACCTGCATTGTAGGGAGTCATTAGAAAATCCATCCTGCAAAATTTCGATAAAATCGGATAACAAATGACTACTTTATTGCATTATTACTGCAAATCGGACGAACATATATATGGGAGCTATATCCAAATCTGAACCGATTTCTATGAAATTCACCACTAACGCCGAAAGTCATAAGAAAATCCTTCCTGCCAAATTTCGAGAGAATCGGGTAATAAATGACCATTTTATTGCATTATTACTGCAAATCGGATGAATATATATATGGGAGCTCTATCAAAATCTGAACCGATCTTTTCCAATTTCAATAGGCTTCGTCTCTAAGTCGAAAAACATGCCTATACCAAATTTAAAGACGATCGGATAAAAACTGCGACCTATAGTTTGTACACAAATTACCATGGACAGACGGACAGACAGACGGACGGACAGACAGACGAACGGACAGACAGACGGACAGACAGACGGACGGACGGACGGAAGGACTGACAAACGGACGGACGGAGAGATAGAACTAAATCGAATCAGAAAATGATTCAGAGTCGATCGGTATGCTTATCAATTGGTCTATCTTTCTTCCTTCTGGGTGCTACAAACAAATGCACTAAGATATAATACCCTATACCACTACTGTGGTATATAAATAAAACCAAATAATTAAAATTTTTTGGTAAATTTTATTTAGGTATTTGACTGATAATGAGTGTTCAGCTGACAATTAGCGATATTCATTGATGTTGGCATATTCAAGTTGCCATCTCTGTTTTATGTTTATATCAGCTGTCAGCATGCTCACCGCTTCTACATAGATGGAGGTGAAAATGTTATTGTTTTTCTTGATTTAAATCTTTCATTGCGCAACAGGGCTAAGCGATAAAGATACCAGACCGTAGGAATTCATGTGAAAGTTGATAGATAAAAATAAAGTTTCCTTAAACATATCTTACAATTCAGTAATATTAAATGCTTGATGTAAAATTCAATGCTTAAACTGAGAGAACTAAAGATATATGCTGTTGAACTAGCTTCAACAATTGTAATATGGTTTTTTTTAATGCAGTTATGGAAAATCTTAAGATACCTTAAACTGGCTGGCTACTAATCAACATTAGTTTTTTATCTTATATTTTTTTTAATGAAATTTTTAAACTTAACTTCATTCCAGCTAATCGCTAATTTCATTCATAAGACATTTAGCATGTTTATCTTAATACCAATATCGTTTTTTTTTTTTCTTTTTTCATTTACCCTTACTTGTTAAAACTACTAATATTTATGGTAATAGAATTCCTATTAATCGTTGCTAATACTTACATAGACGTACTAAATTAATTCTTTTAGATAATAGATAACTAGAAGTTATTTTGTCAAATCAAGTAATTTCAATATCATTCACCCTCATGCAAATTTGAGGGTTTGTTCATTGTTTAATGCCTCTAGCTTTCTCTTTTGAATATAGAAATGTTTGGGACACATTAGAGTTCTATAATTTCAATTCAGCTTACGAGCACAGAGTGAGTTTTTACATTACCAATGCTGAAGATTGATAAAAAGAACCCCAAAATGAACAATACAAAATTTTCATAATTTTTAAATAGGTAAGGTTGGAGGAGAATGATGCCACGAGTTTATTGTGAATCCTAATTCATAATTTCTACACTAGGTATTCAACTAAATTAAGGCTGCAATATATTTTACTAACTATAAATGATATATAAAAAATTTGTGAATTTTGATTTTGCAGCTTTTCATCATCAGACAGATACAGTGCATTAGTTAAAATATGTAAAGACTTAGAATATATAGGGATTTCCTTCAAATATAGCTACATTGTCCATCAGTAGTCTACAATACTCAATACATTGAGTAGTCGTACAGGGCGTCTTAAGATTTTCTTCCAAATTCCAACTAGATTTAACAATTTTTGATTCAGATGGGATGGTGAATGTTCATAAAAAAACCAGTAAGGTAAGGCAAAAATCGGGCGGAGCCGACTATATAATACCCTACACCACCTGGCGTACGTAGTACTTTATATGTAGAACTTATCTCGAAATCTTGTCAGACTTTAATTTGGATACCTATTGAATATCAAAGAGAACCTTGTAAGATTTTCCTTCGATAGGACAACAAATTTGGATTTCCACATTCTTAAAAGGCCATATCAGATAAAAGATATTATGGAAGTTATATCGAAGTCTGTGCCAATTTTGATGACACATTCTGGAACGTCAAATACAACATCTCACGCCCTATACTGTAAAGATGTGACCAAAATTGTGATTCTTACTGCCTTAAAAGTCCATATCGGAAGACATATATATATATATATATATATATATATATATATATATATATATATATATATATATATATATATATATATTGGAGCTATATCTAAATCGGGACCGATTTTAATGGAATTTTGCGCACGTATTGCAACGTCAAATACAACGTCTCATGCAAAATCATGCGTAAATTGTGGTTTCTACAGGCTAAAGTTTATTTCGATTGAAAGATATATCGGGGACTTATATCCGAATTACAAACCGAATTTTATTAAATTTTGCACACGTTTTAAGACGTCACATAAATCACCTCGTACAACATCTTGTTAAGATCGGACTAAAATAGTGGCTTCTACATCTTTAAAAGACAATATCGAACAAAACATATATATGGGAGCTATGTCTTAACATAGACCGACTTATATGAAACCTTACACTTGCATTGGAACTTTAAACAAAACAACTCACGCTAAATTTTGAAGAAATCGGCCCAAAATTGTGCCTACTATAGCCTTTAAAGTCCATATCGGATGAAAGATATATATGGGAGGTATGTCTAAATCTGATCCGATTTTTATGAAATTTTGCACGCATATTAAGACGTCAAATAAAGCACACCTTGTAAAATAAGGTAAAGATCGGACCAAAATTGTGGCTGCTACAGCCTTTAAACTCCAAATCGGATAAAAGATATATATGGGTGCTATATCTAAATTTGTACCGATTTTTATGAAATTTCGTAGTCATTTTGAAACTTTAAAGAAAACACCTCATGCCAAATTTTGTAAAGATCGGACCATAAATTGTGGCTGCTACAGCCTTAAAAGGCCATATCGGATGAAAGGTATATATGAAAGCTATATCTAAATTCGAACCGATTTTTATGAAATTTTGCACACATATTAGGACGTTGAATAAAACAATCCATGCCAAATTTTGTAAAGCTCACACCAAAATTGTGGCTTTTACAGCCTTAAAAGACCATATGAGATGGAAGATATATATGGGAGCTATATTTAAATCTGAGCCGATTTTTTTTTAAATCAATAGCGTTTGTCCTTGGGCTAAAAAAGAGATCAGCGCAAAATTTCATGACAATCGGACAAGGAATGCAACCTGTACCTTGATCATAAGAATACATGGACAGACAGACAGACAGACGTACATAGCTAAATCGAATCAGGAAGTGATTCTAAGCCGATCGGTATACTTATCAATAGGGGTAGCTCTTTTCCTTCTTAGCGTTGCAAACAAATGCAAAAACTTATAATACCCTGTACCACAGTGGTGGTGCCATGGCAGTTGAAAGAAATTTCTGTTCGACCGCCAACATTTACAGCATTATTATTAAAACGCCTACCATAACTCATTTGTCACAATATTGGCCCCTCTAGTGGCTAAAAAATTCGAATCGGTCATCCGTTTGTATGACAACTTTATCTAGAAAGCTAATGTGGCGCTAATGTGATGATGATCATTTGGGTTCATATACTACATCAGAAAAAATTTTTAACGGTGGTTATCACCTCAATAATCCCAACAATATTTGTGATGCATTCAGCCATGCCAAAACTTGCATCGCACCGCACTTATTGAGATGTCTCCTGGCGGTTCTTAATGGGCAAATTTGTAATAGCTCAATCTGAACGGGTTTGGCCCCTTTACAATCTCAACCGACCAATAAGAAGTACTTGTACAAACTTTCAGATTACTAGCAGGTTAGGAAGCGTACCCCCATCTTTGATGGATGGTATAATGAAAAATCTAAAAGCCATATCAGTTGGTCTTATTTTGCAACACGAAATCTGAATTCCACTGTACATACCTTAAATCTAATCGTTGAATTACAGCATGCAGCAAATATTTATACTAATGTTTCAATTACAACTGCTGGCAACTATCATACTTTTATCCAACTATTACTTCTAACGCCCTCATTCTGATATCTTTAATATCAACATTGCCTTTTTAGCAATTTACTGTGTTGTGCAACATCTGCATCGCTTCAACTACATTTGAATACAGTATACCGTATGTTTCAATATAGTCGACTTCTTTTCTATATATATATAGGCTCTGGTATATCTTCATCAAGAGCAATTCTCAATTAGGCCACGAAATTCAAACTTCAATGATATGATGAAATTTTGTGATCTCTAGTTGTGTGGCTTATACTAACTTCTGAGTTATTTGTGAGTCAGGGCCTAGACTTGTAACCAACTTTATAAAATGGTTGCCTTAAACTCCTTTAGTTCAGTCTGGATAAAATTTACTCTGTGAATCCGTATGCAATATTCAAGTCCTTATTATTTATTATTCTTTTGTTTGTTTTTAGGAAGAATGCATTTTCTGTGAATTCTAGTTTATGGCATGTGAAGCTCTTTAGTTTTGTTGAACTCTTCATTATATTCCAACAGTTTTGTTTGCTCATTGTTTACCATCCCCACTGAGTTTGTCTCTTTATCTCCTTTGGTTTTCAATGTCTTCGCATAAACTCGTACTTCAAACAACAACATAAGAGTTCAAACTGTAACATTTTCAAACTAAGGCGAAAAACAAATCCGAAAAGAATACAAATTTGGATTTAGGATATAGTGAGAAAATGTTGATAGTTTCGAATTCGGCCTTCATGATAACCTCATCTTCTCTCTAAATCAACAACAAACCAACAACAATGACACCAATTCTTTTATGAATGAGAACAAAATCTGAAAAGACCTATTTGTAGTTTTAAATAAATTAGCTTATAGAATCTTACGAGGAATGTATCATAGAAAACGTTTAATTTAGCAAACATTATTTTAGTTTTCCTCAATTTTATAAACATTAGAAAAAGCCAAGCTAGAACTGTTAACCACATAGAATTATTTATTTTTATGGCAATAATCAACATAATCAATAACTTTATCTATCAGTAAACTACTATCAGTTAATCATCTATTCACTATTTCATCTATAAACTATAATCATTATAGCATATCTACAAAAACTTGCTAAACAAATTTAAATTTAATCGTACCAATTAAAATAAACCAACCAACCAACCAACATTACTACATATATTGTTATTTATTGAAAATCATTTGTTCTGTGTATGTATAATTATTCAAAAGTATGAAAACAATCAAACATTTCATCAACGTATCATCATGCTAAACATCCCCAAAAGTCATAGCGAATGTAATTACGATTTACTTAAGTTACGCCAGCCCATAAAGGAGTTCATATTACATTTAGTCGTAACTGCATATGAAATGCCCTCCCCAGCATGCTCTCTCTCTCTCATCTTAGACAAAAAAAAAAAATAAAACAGCATCAACTCGGTTATTCGTTGAATTTTCCATTCCACCAGTCAGAAAAGCCACCTTATTTCGTAGGAGCCCACGGTAGTCATGGTCTTGCAAAACAGCAAAACAATTAAAAAACCAGGTCAAGCCACAAACGACAGATATATCATAATCGCCGTCATTAACATAACTCGTATCAAATGCTACAAATTGTGACTTAATTTTCAATTTCAAATATTTTGTTAAACTTTTTTTTTCAAATATTTAAAACTATTTTTTTCTTTTCATTTAATAATACACACCATCATTTATGTGTTTAAATTTGTTATATTGGGTTGCCCAAAAAGTAATTGCGGATTTTTTAAAAGAAAGTAAATGCATTTTTAATAAAACTTAGAATGAACTTTAATCAAATATAGTTTTTTTACACTTTTTTTCTAAAGCAAGCTAAAAGTAACAGCTGATAACTGACAGAAGAAAGAATGCAATTCCAGAGTCACAAGCTGTGAAAAAATTTGTCAACGCCGACTATATGAAAAATCCGCAATTACTTTTTGGGCAATCCAATACTTTTCAACAGAAATGTCCATCCATGATTTGAAATATTTTTATCTATTTAAGTCAACGAGTGTTGGGATTTCAGTTTTAAAACTTTTTCTTATACAATTAAATGCAATAAAAAAAATTAAAAATTTTATAGTAAATAAATTAAGGCGGTTTGCACACATTATCTGATAAAGTCGGAGTGTCAAGTTATTCTTAACACCGTTGAGGTGGATTTTGACAATCGGGAGTAAATTACAATATATTTTACTTTCTACCACTATCGAGAAGAAGATTTATGCATTTCTTCCTATCCGACCATTTACAGGTCGCATTTTCTTGTCCCAATCTAACCAACAGATGGTGAGATTGGACATGCAGTTCGGGCTCAGCTATAACAAGTAAAAGTGTGCTAAGTTCGGCCGGGCGGAATCTTATATACCAACATGGATGGCATTTGTCGAGTTCTTTGCGCGGTATCTCTGTTTAGGCAAACAAAGAATAATGAATAAGAACTGTTCTGGAGCTATATTAAGTTGTAGTTCTCGTCATTGTATAATATTTCAGTCCATTCGGATAAGAATTGCGCCTTGTAGGGGCTCAAGAAGCAAAAACGGGAAATCGGTTTATAGGGGAGCCGTACCAAGCTATAGATCGAATCAGGTCATGGAAGAAGCCGTGGTACAAAATTTCTGCCAAATCGGATGAGAATTGCGCCCTCTAGAGGCTCAAGAAGTCAAGATCCCAGATCGGTTTATATGGTAGCTATATCAGGTTGCAGACCGATTTCGACCATACTTAGCGCAGTTGTTGGAGGTGATACAAATACACCAGGTGCCGGATTTCTGCCAAATCGGATGAGAATTGCGCCCTCTGCAGGCTCAAGAAGTCAAAACCCAAAATCGGTTTATATGGCAGCTACGTCAGGTCATGAACCGATTTGAGCCATACTTAGCACAGTTGTTGGAAGTCATAATAAAACACCTCACGCATAATTTCAGCCAAATCGGATAAGAATTGCGTCCTCTAGCGGCCCAAGAAGTCAAGTTCTAAGATCGGTTTATTTGGCAGCTGTACCAGTTGTAGGCCGACCATACTTAGCGCAGTTGTTGGAGGTGATACAAATACACTACGAGCCGAATTTCAGCCAAATCGGGCGATAATTGATAATATATCAAAACATGGAGCGATTTGGCCCATTTACAATCCCAACCGACCTACACTAATAAAAAGTATTTGTGCAAAATTTCAAGTGCCTAGCCTAACTCCTTCGATTGTTAGCGTGCTTTCGACAGATAGACGGACGGACATGTCAAGGTCGACTTAAAATGAAATGACAATCGAGAATATATATACTTTATGGGGTCTCTGACGCATATTTCGAGGGAAGGAATGTTTGTGTGCAAATTTGCATTAATTTTTTCAAGTTTTTTTAATTTGAAGTTGTTTATTCTATTCTATTTTATTTCATTTAATTTATTTAATTTTATATGTTAAGTTTATTTCAGATTATTTGAGTTTGAGTATTTTATTTTTATTTTATTTTATTTTATTTTATTTTATTTTATTTTATTTTATTTTATTTTATTTTATTTTATTTTATTTTATTTTATTTTATTTTATTTTATTTTATTTTATTTTATTTTATTTTATTTTATTTTATTTTATTTTATTTTATTTTATTTTATTTTATTTTATTTTATTTTATTTTATTTTATTTTATTTTATTTTATTTTATTTTATTTTATTTTATTTTATTTTATTTTATTTTATTTTATTTTATTTTATTTTATTTTATTTTATTTTATTTTATTTTATTTTATTTTATTTTATTTTATTTTATTTTATTTTATTTTATTTTATTTTATTTTATTTTATTTTATTTTATTTTATTTTATTTTATTTTATTTTATTTTATTTTATTTTATTTTATTTTATTTTATTTTATTTTATTTTATTTTATTTTATTTTATTTTATTTTATTTTATTTTATTTTATTTTATTTTATTTTATTTTATTTTATTTTATTTTATTTTATTTTATTTTATTTTATTTTATTTTATTTTATTTTATTTTATTTTATTTTATTTTATTTTATTTTATTTTATTTTATTTTATTTTATTTTATTTTATTTTATTTTATTTTATTTTATTTTATTTTATTTTATTTTATTTTATTTTATTTTATTTTATTTTATTTTATTTTATTTTATTTTATTTTATTTTATTTTATTTTATTTTATTTTATTTTATTTTATTATATTTTATTTTATTTTATTTTATTTTATTTTATTTTAATATTGTTGTTTTTAATTCAAGCTCGAGGTCTTTCTTTCTATAAAGTTTTTGTTTGTTTTTTGTTTCTTATTTAGGTATATATGATTCATTTTTTTCATTTTCATTTTTTAGTTACCTCTTTTAAATTGTAATCCCAATTACAAAATGAACATTGACTTTTTTAGACTTTCCTCCTCTTACATTCAAATATTTCATTTTACTTCTATTTGTATTGACATTTCCCTTAATTTTTTTCCCTTTATTTGTTAACTTTAACATTTTCATGTCTCATTTGATTTATTATGCCATTTGTATTCCCTTTTACAGTCATTTTGCATTACAAGTTACAGGGGGACACAGAGTATACAAAGGCTACTAATAATCTCAACAATCAATGTCTATCACATTCCAATATCAAAGGAAATAAATGGAAAAAAGTTTTGACATTTTGGCCAAAGGCCTCTTTTTAAGAAAAAGAAAATGATTGACAGCTTAAAAAAATTAAATACTCTTTGCGCCACTGTTTTTGTAATCCGAATATTGTAGAAAAAGGCGCAGCAAACAACGCCGCCGCCGTCTAAGCAGCCGCCAACGCCACAGCTATGATTTAGTATTTGTTTGTGTTGTCATCACAACTCGCACTTGTCATTGGTCTTTTGTGTTTACTTTTGCCGTTTGGTTTTGTTTTCTTTTTTTTGTGAGATTTTTTGTTGTCTTATTGACCATTTCATTCATTTGTGTGTTTTATACCCTTGTGTCTCGCTGTAATCGCCATCACCACCGCCACCAAGACTCTACTACCTCCTAACTACACCATCACTAACAACACACAAACAATCACCATCCAAAGGAAATAAATCATTTTATAATTTGTGTCAGTCGAATATTTGTTGCCCGCCACAAGTATGTTTTTGATTTTTCCATTGTTGTACAATTATTTATTTTTTGTTTTGTTGTTGTTATTACATATATATATTTTTTCCATGGTTTGGTTTAGTCTCGTTGTTGTTTGTTTTTATAGTTTCGAATATTTTTTGATGCTATGCCAAATTGTTTGTTGTGAATTTTGTTTTTGTGGTTTGTCTAAAGAGAAAACATTTTTTTAAAAATAAACAACAACATAAATTAACATAACATTATTACTAATTTACTAACATTTTGTGTGAGTGTGCGTCTGCGTGTATGTACGTAACCTTAATTATTAACAACATTAACTTATTACAAAATCCCTACAAATGAAATCCTAAGCGATTTTTGGTTTGAATAATTTTTATTTTGTTTCTTCCTTTGTATTTGAGTTATTTGATTTTGTGAACTTTTTGTTTCGTTTTCCTTTTTTTTTATAAAAATTATAAATGTTGTGTCTTTTGATTTATGAGAATTTGTTGAGAAGATTCCTTGTAATAACATAAATAATTTTCTACTCTACTTTTTTTGCTACAACTCCCTTATAACACGGCGATCGAATGCGACGTTTGTATGTGTTTGTGACAACATTTGAAAAAAAAAAATCCAAATAAAATCACACACACTCAAACATACACTTTTAATCATAATGGATGTTACAACGATGTGCTACGCTACGTTACGCCACGCTGCGTTACATGCGTTACCCAATAAAACGTATGTCCACGATGTCGGGTGTTTAATGTCTGATGTTCGATGTCTGCTGTATGGAATTCAAATTTGTTGCAAAAATTGGACTAATTTGCAACAACGACGACGTTAACAACAACAGGAAATTACTCGCGTCTTGCATGCGAGATACAATTTGTGCGTTCGATGGGCTATTATCTTATTCAAATTTATATACCCTCTGGACTGATCGTTATTATATCATGGGTATCATTTTGGCTTAATCGTAATGCTACACCAGCCCGTGTAGCTTTAGGTGTCACCACTGTGTTGACCATGACAACTTTGATGTCATCGACAAATGCTGCGCTGCCGAAAATTTCTTATGTCAAATCGATTGACGTCTATCTCGGAACATGTTTCGTGATGGTCTTTGCCAGTTTATTGGGTAAACAAAAATCAAACTTCTGACATTTTGTACATGTGTAACTTTTTTTTTTTCTTTGTAAACCGTATTCTACTACATCTACTAAGTACTTGGTCTAATTCTATATCTTTTCCGTTTATCATTGAGTTTCCTGTACATTTTTTGCGTTTTTGTGTTTCTTTTTAAACATTTTTATGTCGTCTTTCTTATAAGTGTGTCCTTAATTTATCCGTGTACATTTTGTAGAAAATTAATGAGAAAATCAAAGAGAACACACTGATCCAAGCCTTCTTTCCCAACAAAATCAAAAACCATAAAAGCTGGCAAAACATTGGCCCAACCCTCTCCAAACAAAGGGAACAGACCTATTACAAGTGCAATAACGAATGTTTTGTTAGCTTATGGCCTTGGACACCCAATATAACGTACATACTACTACTACTTCTACTACTACTACTACTACTATCTACCACTATTACTGTATACTACATAGATTTTCTTCTTCTTCTACTTCTATCTGTAAATTATTTGAAAAGTAAATACAAATACAAATCTTACAAACAAACGCATAACGTAATAGTACAAAATTCTGCTATCTGGCGAAGACAACATGTGCTGCCAACCACAATACCAAGCCAGTACCTGTTGTGTTCGTTTGCATACACACCACTTATACAAATACACCACACTTTACTACTACCACGAACACCACCACAGCCACCACCAATTCACTTCAACAGTAAGCCCTCGATAAGCTACTTTTTCAAAAGAGAAACAAAGCAACATTTTTATAAACCTCGCAATAAGTTCGAAATTTCTTGTGCTTATTGCCTATACTCTCACAAGAAACACAAAAACATAAAAAATATTCATCACACAAAAGAGCACTCCTATATACAGACCAAATACACTTTAATACTAACCACAAAAACAGGATTAACATATACACATATAACAGAAGAGTCAACACTTTCTAACAAGCATGCACTGAAAGAAATTGTTTCGTAAGAATAACGCAATACGCAATTGTAAAAAATACATTTGACATTTAACACACTAACAAAATTCCAGCACTATTGAAAAATGAACCTCCTAAAGGTTTACTGCTATAGCGGTTTGTACTTTTTCAAATACTTAAAGAAAATTTAACTTATGAAACTATTTTCAATAAGAAAATTGTATCCCTTGGCCTTTCTCTTAATCATACTTTTACCCTGGACGAAATCTTGATGGGAATAGATAACCATAACATGCTGGTTTGCTTAAGTATACTGCAAATAGGTTATGTGTATTTTAATATTATTCGATTATTCGTTTATTTTAAAACTCAGGCTCAACGATTAATCGAACAAGACCGAAGGCGGTTGTCGATTAATCGATTCAACTATTAATCGGTTTATATGTCTAATTTACGTTTTTGAGATTTTGACCTTTACATAGGTGTCGTTTTGATTTGTGAATAGGACAAATGGAGCCAGTTTATTCAAAATATTCTCATCCCATTCGAATGAAATTTTTCCCAAATAAGGTTCAAATGATTAAACAAAACACAGACGAATGACTCGATTCATATGTTTCTAAACTTTTTTAACATCAAAACGATTAATCGATTAATCGTTCTATATTATTCGATTGTTTGTTTATTAGAAAATATTTCATTTTCAATTGTCCGATTATTTTGAAAGGTCACGCTTAATGGATTAATCGAATAACGATTAATCGAGTGTACACCCTAACTGCAAACAAACTTCTTTAGAAACATTGTTACAGTAAAGGGAAGCATCCTTGCTTAGATGATCGAAACGAATGCCGAAAAAATCTCAAGGCGTTTCCCCAATAGTAACACGAAGTGTCGAAATGTCTCCCATCGATTGATTTTTCCTAGAAGGACCAGTTCTTTTATCTTCTCGTTCTTATATTCACTCAACATGACCTAAATAACACAGATTTTGTACAAGTTGTCGCAACCTTTAATTAGCGTTTGATATTCTGCAAATGTTCATTTCCTTTATATGAAACTTCTTCTATTTTCGTATATGGAGCATTTATGCAGCAGGTGTTGTTAGTTTCCTCATCTTCAGAGTACTCGCGATGTTCGCAGAAATCGTTGAGTGCGATCTCTGTTTTAGCCAATGATAACAAAGCTGTGGACAATTTCCAGTTTCATCTAAGCCAACTAATTTTGGTTATCCCCTCCAAATGCTGGCAACATTTGTGAGGTACTATTGCATGTAAAAACCTCTCCCCAAGGAGGTGTCGCATTGCGGCACGCCGTTCGGACTTATCATTGAGCTAAACTGTTGAACCGGACAGCACTATTTTTTTTGTGGAAAGTTTCCCCTATTCCTTAATGGAATGTTCAAGGGCAAATTTTGAATTTTGGAGGCCACCGTGGCTCAGAGGTTAGCATGTCCGCCTATGACGCTGAACGCCCGGTTTCGAACCCTGGCGAGACCATCAGAAAGAATTTTCAGCGGTGGTTTTCTTCTCCCAATGCTGGCAAAATTTGTGAGGTACTATGCCATGTAAAACTTCTCTCCAAAAAGGTGTCGCACTGCGGCATGCCGTTCGGACTCGGCTATGAAAAGGAGGCTTAAAAACTTGAATCGGACTGCACTCATTGATATGTGAGAAGTTTTCTCCTGTTCCTTAGTGAAATGTTCATGGGCAAAGTTTGCATTTGCATGAGCAATTTTGCATTTGGACATAATTTTTCCGTATCTATAGACGTGATTACATTACGCTTGTTGGAGATATGTTAAATATGTCTGTTATATGACGCTTAAAGCAAATTAATAGGTTCCCGTTCGACAAATACGCCAACTCTTCAAGTTTCCAGGATATTTCCGCGGTACTGCACAAAGTACACTGGAAATGAAATCCATTGGGCAAAAGCCCATAGCATCGATTTGAGATGTTATTTATGAGTTATGTAAAAATGCGATAGTAGTCAAGAACCGTTTTAAAAAATGTTAACTTAGAGAAATAAGACAATTTTCGTCAGTAACTACCGTTATTATTTTATTCAATACCAAACACTTTAAAAGTGTCATTAAGAGATTCACTTTCGCCAAGTTAGTCGACTCCAATCTTCTGCCCTCTCATTCGCCGATACTCGGTTATGGCCTAACACGCAAAAAATGCAAAGGGCGTTAATCTACTTCTTATACATTCGCAACCTTAACGTCCTGTTATGGCCCTTATAGCCAACTTACAATACTCTGTTTACGCTCGACGTCCCTGCATTGGCATTGTATCACTTCTCACAATGTGTGAACGCCCGGATTGGCGCCTGCATTTCCGTGTTATGGTCAGACAGATAGAAGGAAAACTCAAGACCTGTTTGCTTCGATCCATTAGTGGTGCATAACATACCATCAGACCAAGACAGTGACGCTGGCTACAGTGTCACGCACTCGACCTTAAGTGGCTTCTAAGTTTCCGATCCGAAAGCTCTTCGAATGCTGCCAGCGATAGTATGGCCTGCTGCTACCATTTTCCACTCCTCCGTTGTTGTAATTTTTTAAAGTCTTTATTTCGTACCTCCTCTCCATCGCCGTTCAACATACTGCTGAGCCGTATGTTAGTATTGCTATAATTATTCTCCTAAAGTGGTGGCCACCGTACCGCAGAGTTAAGCATGTCCGCCTATGACGCTAAACGCCTGGGTTTGAATCCTGGCGAGACCATCAGAAAAAAATTTTTCTGCGGTTTTTTCACCTTCTTGTAACATGATTGCAACATTAATGAGGTACTATGCCATGTAAAAACTTCTCTCCAAAGAGATGTCGCACTGCGGTACGCCGTGAGAACTCCGCTATAAAAAGGACGTCCTTTATCATTGAGCTTAAAATCGAATCGGAATGCACTCATTAATATGTGAGAAATTTGACCCTGTTCTCCGTGAGAACTTGGGCAAAATTTGCAATTTTATTCTCCTATAGAGCTAGTGGACTATCAGGACCCACCTCCAACCTTTGTACCTCTCTACAACTGTAACTCTTACTAGTACGCTCCTGAGTTTCCTGGCCAAGATTTGAGGTGGTCGGATATAAAACCCGTTTTTTGGAGAAAGGACGTTGCCACGAATTGGGTCTTCCTGGTGGGCCAATTCGTGGCAACGTCTTCTCTGGATTAACGTTCTAAATCTAGCTCGTTCGTATGCTATCTGCGAATTTTAGGCTTCATAACGCAGTTATGATAATTCCGTTTTATGACGTGGGCTATAAAAATCTACTTCGTATTGATACTTCACATATTTTGTTTAAATTTTTTGTTTACTACAAAAAACCCACAAAAATTAAAAAAAAAAACTACAACCCAGATCGCCCATTTACTTGCGACACATATTCTGAGGTTAAGGAGATAATGGATATGGAAAGGGAATCCCTGGCAACATTTTATTGGTAATTCTGGCAAATTTTTTTTTTTTTAAGGTATAAACAAAAAATTGCAAAAATTCTCAAATTATCAACAAAGCCAACATTTGAAAACTTTTACTAAACGAAACAATTCTTTCAGTGTAGGCCAAAAGTTTCTTGGAACAAGAGACCCAATCCAAAGAGGACAGATCACAAAGCCACTAAACAAGGACCCCTTGAGGTCTACATAAAACAAAACACACACTCACTCTCTCTCTATCTCTCTAAGTCTCTCTTGTCCATCCAAGAAAATTTTAATGCCAATAACTTAATTCGTTGCAGAACAAGACAAAACAAAAGCAAATGCAAACATGATAAAATGAACAGCAAAACACACAAAAGAAATCTCTTTTTTCGTATTTGTTTCTTTTTTAACGAAAAGAAACTTTATCACCATCATGCGAAGAAAATAAATACAAACTCATTGTTGTTGCGACTTTTCGCCTTCCAAGCCAAAGAGTTTCGAGTCACTCGAACCCACCGGACCCCTTTTGAACTCTCACTACCTCTCTCTCTCTCTCTCTCGCTCTACATTCGCTCTCCTCTATACCACTATAAAAACACAACGTTCAACAAAAAAAGTAATCATTCCTAATGCCGCCAAAAGACCACTTTTTTAACTACAACAACAAATATTAGTATAAAAAAAATATTAAACTAACACCCACCCATGGCACGCGCGTCATGCATTTACAGCAGAGCAGCTTCGAAATGAAAATAAATAACTAAAAGTAAAAGAACTTAAAGAAAATCTAAAGAAAAACTGATCACAGATAAGCCAACAGAGACAGACATCCGACTGTTAAGCAAAGCAAGATTATGTCATGTTTTCCCTGCACTTGGGCCGGCCACCTAAGTGAGTCGGCCAGAGTGTCTCTATGCAATATGCGATTGCATAGAAAACGAAATCAATGAAAAATGCATTGCTCCTTGTTGTTTAGACGACAATGGGCAGAGATGCATGCCTTTACATGGGGTGAAAACATGCCATAACCTGCAATGATACCCTGATATCATATACGCCCAGCTTCCGCCAATTCCGTCAAGAGTCCAACAACGAAATATCCAAAATGCTAAATTACAACCCAGAATGAAAGATAAAAACGCAGCGTGTGGTGAAATCACTTGAACTTTGCTGCTGCTGCTGCTGCTGATGATGATTTGCTACCCAAGCTCCCTACTTGCCCATATCTTAGCCACTTTCCCATCCCCTACTTAAAGTCTTTCCTGCTCCTTCCCTACCCGCTTTAACTCTGTCGTTTCGACACTGACTAACAAGGTATGTATCTAACTTAGCCAAGACTTTTGCCACAGACACTCGGCTTGCAGCATGCTGCATGCTGGGACCAATCTGTTCATCATGGTTCTGCTATCACAAAACAATAAAACGCAAACGCAGCAGGCACTTTATTCCCATTCTGATACATCAGAGGGGGGCCGATGTGCCAGACAGATATTATTCTTCTCCGCCTTTTAAAACAAAAATAAAAACAAAACAAAACGCTTGTCACGCCAACCACTAAGCATATGCGAAACATTAAAAGTAAGTACACACGCAAAGCAAAAAACCAAAAAAAAAAAAATAAACAATAACCAAAGACGACCATGTGATATTTGCCACATAATATCACGTGTCTGCCGCAATTAGTTTCCTTTTTTAAAATGGTACAGGTATCCTGCTTTCTATAGCTTTTGGCGTCGTTCCAGCGGTTATCATCAGATATTCTACGCACTTCGACATAATCATAACCACCACCACCACCACAACAACCACCACCATGCAACGGCTACCCCTTTCCTTTTGAAAAAAAAAACTTTAATTAGCATAACAACAAACATTATTGAACTTAGGGAACGGTTTGGGGGCTGTCCAAGCTAAAAATCCCTAAAACAAATACAAGGACATGACCCCCAAAAATAAAAAAACAACCTAACTCGGTCTAATTGGATACCGGTAGAACATAATGCGAGAATTTATTGAACAGCATAGAAAACATAAACTAAATACCTATACGAAACATTGCACCCAAAACCATATACGAGAAAAATCTGCATTCGCTTTACATTGATTACTTCATTACCTCTAATGACTTAATGGAGGCCAAGGCAACCCGAGCCATTTTTTGCGGCCCATTTTCGTCACCCACATAGATAGAGTATGTGGGTCATCGTATGGGCGAAAACGCGACGTAAAAAATGTTCGTGTTGTCTCAGTCTTAAATTGAAATAAAAATACAACATTGTGACATTATCATATGGTTACTGCATTGACTTCATTACATGATTACTTGAGTACTCGATTACTCTAACTGTGACGAAATTATCTCATGCCATACATATTTCATTATGCTAACTGTTAACTCAAAAACATGTCGTATGCTACAATGACATTCTAAGAAACCTTAAAAAATGAAACAAAATACCTTTTCTTTTTAATGAAGTCTTAAACAGAACTTTATAATACTCTAAGCCATTAGCCATTGGTTTACTAAAACCCCTTAAATGAAAAGTTTGTAACATATGCAACAAACAATAGGCAATTATGATAACATTAGACAAGAATTTATTTGTATATATATATAAGAGAAACTGCGAAATAGGCTACGATATTATATGACTATAGGAAAACTAAAATAAAAACTAATTGAAACCATAAAACTCAAATATATAGAAAGAATGAAATAAATTCAAATAAAATAAACTAAAGTAAAAAAATTTAAAAGATAAAATTTTAAAGTTCACATAAACTCAAAGTCTTTCTATTGTAAAATATTTTAATATAAAACTTAAATTAAATTGCAATATAAACATAAATCCTTTCGCATAGTGTTACATTTGTTGCAGTGATTGACATTGAGTTATGACATTCTTGATGATATGAAATCATTACAACAACAAGGTTGGTTTAGTTTTAAGAACTGTTTATTCAACACCATTATGACGACAACGAAATTCAATACGACCAAATTCAGCATGTATTGAACTATTACAGCTCTTCAATATTTACCTAAAATCAAACATTTATTGTCTTATCATCTAGGACCATACTACAATGTATTACCACAACACAATGACCACACCAATATGCTTTGAAAAATACCACATATACATTAACAATTGACTAATTAACTTGTAATCTATAGGTAATATCAACGATGTCTATCAAATTGATCTATTATGAATTCAATCACTTTATAACCAAAGTGTTAATTATATTAAATATTTAATGGAACTATATAATGTGGTTTTTTATTCTTCATTAATTACTATTTTCTTTAACGTAGTGTTTATTTAACAAACAAACTGCCACCATCAAACCTCAAACTACAAAAAATTGGGTGACCAATTGGCATAAAATTTAAATGCATAATTTAACTCTTTCTTAATTTTTCCTTTTCAAGTTTGTTTTCTATGAGATCTACTAATTCTTTGTCTCTAAATACAGATTATGTTATGTTAATAGAGATATGTAATCAAGGGCAATTTGGTATAATGAAAATAATTCTGTTTGTTAGATGTGACTTTTGTATCAGTTTCAAATAAATTTCGATTCAAGTGCATTTGATTGAACCTGAGTATATTAGGAAAATCAGATATATAACCCTAAAAAAAGTATATATATATATGTGAAATATTTAATACAACTACAATTAAAACAACATAGTTACTTAATTAAACTATATAATTTAGGTACTGCAGGCTTATATGAGCACATAGTATTTAAGAATTAACATTATTTGTACAGGTCTTTTAAACTTTCGAGAACTACAATGAAGTTACTAAAAAAAACTTCAAGGCTTTATTATCGTTTGCACTTATTCCTTAAATATTTTATATTATGTGTAGTATTAGATATACAAATTTAAAACAAAATATCTTAAAATATATAATAAGTATTCATATGCTTCAGAAATATCTTATTTTTCTACATGTACTTCATATCGATTACCAAAATTAATATTCTAATCTCATAATACAACATACTTATCATAATTTTTTATCGTTTGAGTATTATAGACATATTATAAACCACATATTGCTAATGAAAATTTGCTACTTTTCAGCTGAGTTGAACGAACACCAGAAGACGAAATGCTTGTGGAAATATACTCAAAGGAATCTCTCTCCATTTTACATTAGCCACGATATTGAAAAACAAAAAAAAAATGCAAAATTTTTGAATTCTAAGATGTGAGGGATAATTTCAACAACATTTGAGAACATATGCGAACATCTTTTTTTATTTGCTCATGAATTGGTATAATTATTTTAATAATAACAAGTAAAAGCGTGCTAAGTTCGCCCGGGCCGAATCTTATATACCCTCCACCATGGATCGCATTTGTCGAGTTCAATGCGCGGTATCTCTTTTTAGGCAAACAAAGAATATTGAATAAGAACTGTTATGCTATTGGAGATATAAAAAGTTATAGTCCAATTGCGAATATAAATGAATGCTGAACATTGTAGAAGTCATTGTGTAATATTTCAGTGCATTCCGATAAGAATTGCGCCTTGTAGGGGCTCAAGAAGCAAAATCGGGAAATCGCTTTATATGGGAGCTGTATCAAGCTATTGATCGATTCACATCATATTAGACACGTATGTTGAAGGTCATGATAGAAGCCGTTGTACAAAATTTCTTCCAAATCGGATGAGAATAGCGCCCTCTAGAGGCTCAAGAAGTCAAGATCTCAGATCGGTTTATATGCCAGCTACATCAGGTTATGTACCGATTTATGCCATACTTGGTATAGTTATTGGAAGTCATAACAAAACACTTCATGGAAAATTTCAGCCAAATCGTATGAGAATTACGCGCTCTATTGGCTCTAGACGTCAAGATTCAAGATCGGTTTATATGACAGCTATACCAAATTATCAACCGATTTAAATCATACTTAACACAGTTGTTGGAAGTGATACCAAAACACTACGTGCAAAATTTCAGTCAAATGGGACGAGAATTGCGCGCTCTATTGGCTCAAGAAGTCAAGATCCAAGATCGGTTTATATGGCAGCTATATCAAAACATGGACCGATTTTGGCCCATTTGCAATCCCAACTGACCTACACTAATGACGAAATTAGTATACCCCTCCCTTTGGTGGAGGGTATAAAAATAAATTTTATTATTTAACTACATTAGCATTATTTTAACTAAACAAAAATATATAGTGTAGGTTATGGAAAAACTTTTAGAAAAACTGACAAAAATTAGGGTTAATTTGACCTAAGTGCATTAGCGTGGCTAGGGAGTCCTTTGGGGGGGGAGGTGGACTTAGCCACCCCCAGAGAATCTGTAGCCTCTCAGAATTTTTGTCAATATATATATTTTTTTAAGTCCATATACACTTGTTTTCGTTTAGCTTATCTACACAAAAAACAAGTAAAAAGGCGTTAAGTTAGGCCGGGTCGAACTTTAAATAGTAGTGGGTATCCATGTAAACCACCTTTTGTCATAATTCGGTACAATAGCATTATATATGCCCCCATAGCAGCATTATCGAAATATGACCCGATGTGGACCAAATTCGACACGGATATTGAGAGGTCTAATAATTACAAGACATTGGTAAATTTTGTAGAACAAAATATTGGTCTTTTTAGTAGCCATATCCAAATATAGACCGATCTGAATCATATGCGACTCGGATGTCGAAAAGCCTAACATAAGTCACTGTATTAAATTTCAGCGAAATCAGATTATAAATCTGTTCATGATGGGGCCAAGACTTAAAATCGAGAGATCGGTCTATATGACAGATGTATCCAAATTTGAACCGATCTAGGCCAAATTGAAGAATAATGTTGAAGGGCCTAACACAACTCACTGTCCCGAATTTCGGCGAAATCGGATAATAAATGCGACTTTTAGGGGTCCAAAACCTTAAGTCGAGAGATCGGGGTCAAATCTGGATCGATCTGGGCCAAATTAAAGAAGGGTGTCGAAGGTCCTAACACAACTCACTATCCCAAATTTCGGCGACATCGGATAATAAATGCGACTTTTATGGGCCCAAAACCTTAAATCGTGAGATCGGTCTATATGGCAGCTATATTCAAATCTGAACCGATCTGAGCCAAACTAAAAAAGAATGTTGAAGGGCCTAACAAAACCCACTGTCCCAAATTTCGGCGAAATCTGACAATAATGCGCCTTTTATGGGCTCAAACCCTTAAATCGAGAGATCGGTCTATATGGCAGCTATATCCAAATCTTGACCGATCTGAGCCAAATTAACGAAGGATGTAGAAGGTCCTAACACAACTCACTGTCCTAAATTTTGGGAAAATCTGATAATAAATGCGCTTTTTATGGGTGCAAGAACTTAAATCGAGAGATCGGTCTATATGGCAGCTATATCCAAATCTGAACCGATATGAGCCAAATTGAAGAAGGATGTCGAGTGGCCTAACACAACTCATTGTCCCAAATTTCAGCAAAATCGAATAATTAATGTGGCTTTTATGGGCCTAAGACCCAAAATGGCCGATTGGTCTATATGGGGGCTATATTAAGATATAGTCCGATATAGCACATCATCGAACTTAACCTGCTTATGAACAAAAAAAAGAATCTGTGCAAAGTTTAAGCTCAATATCTCTATTTGTAAAGACTGTAGCGTGATTTCAACAGACAGACGGACAAACGGACGGACATGTCTATATCGTCTTAGATTTTTACGCTGATCAACAATATATATACTTTATAGGGTCGGAAATGGATATTTCGATGTGTTGCAAACGGAATGACAAAATGAATATACCCCCATTCTTCGGTGGTGGGTATAAAAAACCCACTTTGTTGAAAAAAGGCATAACAATGGGTCCGAACTTTTTCTACCCTTGTGTTGGTATATTTATATGACAATAATTTTACGACCTAGCCAATGGGGGAGGTTATCCAATGGTATCATTTTCCAAATGATGTAAAACTCTGCATTGAATTCCAGTTTTCATTTTTTTCATTTCACCCAAACACTTTGATATACTCGTATCCATGTTATTTCATAGTTAGTTACATCTTCTGCAACTCCTTCTATTGTTCCTGTGGTATCACAATGGACAAAAACTTCTAAGTGAGTCTAATGGCAGATTGCCACTTAAACCTAAACGAGCCTACTTAATTCATTATTCTTTTTGCTTATCCATTTATGTACACATGGGTTGAGTTTTATTGTTCACCGCCCAGCTTTTTTCGATATGTCATCATAATCAAAATGCATTTCGAGTTTAAAACATATATTCTATTCTAATTCGATATTCGTATATATTGTATATAACCTAATTTCAAGTTTTTGCCTGTTAGGGCGAAGATCATTAAATTTTACAATTTTTGATTGTTTCTCTTTCGAGAGGAGCTCAATGATCGGAGATACAAATAGAAAAGGAAAGCCAAAGATAGCAACACACACCAGAGATCGGAAATGCAAATGGAAAAATTAGGCAGAGCCCGGCCAGGATTCGAACCTGGGCACACGGAGCAACAGCGAGAGCCATTGCCGTTGTATTAGCGTTCGAAGCCTTCAATACAACTTCCAACAGATTCACAAAATCATGTGTAGTACGGAAGAAGTGTAATTTGTCACAGAAAGAATGTCTGTCATTACACAAAAATAAATGCATTGGGAAAAGTATAGCTAATAGTCAGGGTTGTCGAGTGTGGTTAAAGTGGTAAATGTATCATTGATGCGTTTTCGCTATTAATACGATTCATATACAACATACCAAAGCACGGCCCTTGAAGCCATCACACCTAATAAGGTTGCAAAGACTTCTAACCAAAGACGAAACGCGCCCTATAGTGGTTGGTGTGTGTGTTGCTATCTTTGGCTTTCCTTTTCCATTTGCATCTCCGATCATTGAGCTCGTCTCGAAAGAGAAACAAACAAAAATTTTGTACAACTCTCAAAATCACAATCGAAAAATATACTTCTTTGGTAACGACGTTACCAACTCTTCGATAAATCTTCATCCATACTTCCATGATATAGAAATTGCGAAATTCATTTACTGTATTTAATTATTTCATTGCAAAACTATAAGAGCAACCATAAAATCGGCGACCAACGCTGGACTCGTCAAACTCGATTTTTGTAGATAAAGTGAATTGAATTTTATACGGTAAGTAATTTTTTCTAGATATATTTTTTAAAATTTAAAAAAATTATCTTTGACATTAAAGAATCATGTCATATAAAATTCAGATCTTTAATTTTAACGAGTTCAGTTTCTAAAAACTGGAAATTCTAAAAAAGGAAAATTTGCAGATCTTTTAATTGAAAAACATTTTTTTTCTAAGTATTCTTTTTATGTAGCTTGGAATTCACGAATTTTGCATAACAAATTTTTGAGAAGAATACATTAAATTTCCAAGCAAACTAGTCCTATGAGTATAGTTCCAATTCAAATAAAATTTGCAAAAAAAAATTACTGTACGAATTTATTTAATATTTTATGACGGTATCGATACATTTTTTTTTGTTTTGGTTGATTACAATTGTATAGCCTTTATTTGCATTAAATATTATTCATATATAATTATTATTGGACAACATTTTTATTTTAATGATGAGTTTAAGATTTTATGGCAAATCGAAATGTGTGCTTAATTTCTTTTATTTTAATGTCTATCTTCATAAAAAAAAAAACAAAATTACACTTACTATAGTGTGCTTGCATTTTATAAATTATCTATAATTCAGAATTAAAAAACAAGTAAAAGCGTGCTAAGTTCGGCCGGGCCGAATGTTAATTAACCTCCACTAAGCATAGCTTTTGTCGAGTTCTTTGCCCGGTATCTCTTTTTACGCAAAGAATTGATAATGGGTGAAAATTCCTATGCTAATATATAAGAATTACTGGAGTTGTGTCTAGTAATGGTCCGAATCGGACCATAATGGAATCGAATGTTAAAGACCATAGTGGAAGTTATTGTGTGATAATTCAGGCAATTCGAATAAGAATTGCGCCCATTACGGGCTTAAGAAGGAAAATCGGGAGATTGGTTTGTATGGGAGCTGTATCAGGCTATTGGCCGATTCAGCCCATATTCGACACATATATTGAAGGTCATGGGAGATGTCGTCCTCTCGGGGCCTAAGAAGTATAATCGGGAGGTCGATTTGTATGGGCGCTGTATCAGGTTATGAACCCATTTTCTTGAAATCGTTGTTGCGAACCAAAAATAACTTTACATAAAATTTCAGCCAAATCGGATAATAATTACTCCGCCTGGAGGCTCAAGATCAAGTCGTGTCAAGATCCCAGATCGGTTTATACGGCAGCTATATCGGTTTATATGGAAGCCAATTTGAACCATACTTGGCACAGTGGTTGAAAGTAATACCACAACACTTCAACCAAATCGAATGCCAATAGCGCCCTCTAGTGGCTCAAGAAGTCAAGATCCTAGATCGATTCATATGGCAGCTATATCAAAACATGGACCGATATGGCCCAATTACAATCCCATACGACCTATACGAAGAAAAATTTTGTGCAAAATTTCAAGCGCCTAGCTGTGCTCCTCCGAAAATAAGGGTGCTTGGCATGGCTAGATAACTGAAAATGTCACGACGATCAATAATATATATACTTTATGGGGTCTTGGACGAATATTTGGTGTTACAAACTGAATGACGAAATTTGTATACCCCCATCATATGGCTGAGGGTATACAAAAAAACAAGTATCAACGTATTATGGTTGGGCGTGCCGAACTTTGGAAACCTTACTTACTATACTTTAATTGGCTATGACAGAATATTTGTTCCACTAGCCGAACGTAGAATAGCGTTTCAATCGCCTCGATCTTCTGCGGTCATTCTAAAATCTCTGACACCAAGTTTCGAGGTGTCTCCCACTACTTGATCTTTCCATCGGGCTTTTGGTCTTCCCGGTTTGCGTGTACCACCGTGATTGCCTTCAAAAGACTTCTTTGCTAGAGCGGATGAAGACATTCATTCTGACAACATGACCTAGCCAACGCAGGCGTTGTATTTTGATGCGTGTTACTATGCTATCATCGTCATAGAGCTCGTGGTCGCCTATATTCTCCATTATCGCAAACTGGTTCATATATTTAAGAATCTTTCTCTCGAATACTCCATGCATACCTACCACCACGAATATCGCATTTTGTTAAACCAACTGTTCGTTAAATTTTTCTACGTACGTTCTCGTACACTTTTACCAAATTACAGTCTAATGTGGACCCTTTCTTTCAAGCCTTACAAAACAGCTCACTTCTCCGAGTTTCGTCTTAATCATACGCATTTTATATATGGCAGCCATATCCAATTACGGTCCGATCTAAACCATACTCAGCATGTCTGGTAATCTAAACGCAGCATTTTGTGTTTAATTTCAGCGAAATCGGAAAATTAAGCTTTTATGGGCAAACCGGTTAATCGATATATTTGGCAGCAATATTCAAATATAAGCCGATATAGAACATACTCGACTTCAAAGTCCGAGGGCCTAACCTGAGTCACTGTGCCATATTTTGGTAAAATCGGATAAAAAGTGCATATTATGGACCCAAGACTCTAAATCGGGAAGTCGGTGTATATGGCAGCTATATCCAAATGTAGTACGATCTGAAGTAAATTCCATACAGATGTCAAGGGGCACCACACAAGTCACTGTGCGAAATTTGAGCAAAATTGATATATCAATGTGCCTTCAATGTGTCCAAGACTTTAAATCTAGCATCGGTATACATG